>NC_139543.1:266481-363405 GCF_965153285.1 Podarcis tiliguerta | reverse complement strand
CCCTACTGCACTCTGGGGGGGACGCTGGTCCTGATTTCCAGCTGCTGCTCTCTGAGTCCCCTCTGGCCCCTTCTTCCCGAGGTGTCCCCCTGGGCACTCCTCTTGCCCTGACTATGGGGGCCCCTTTCTGTGAATCCTCCGAGTCACTGGAAAGACTCAGAGAACTCGGATTACTGTCATCGCTGACATTTCCTTCGGACTCCTCCCCCTCGCTCTCCATTTCCTCCCTCTCCTGTGCCTCTGCTCCTGAACCCCTGACACATACACTTTGCAATTTATGGGGTCCATAGAACACGACGAAATAGGCGAAATCCAAGATTCTTCTTTTTATGTAGGAACCCAAAACAGCCTGTTTTTCTTTGTTTTGACATTACACTTCGCTTTTGCCTTGTGGGTAATGTCAAAAACAGAGAAAGAAACAATTCAAGTTTATATGTCCTCTTCTATTGGAGATGGAACCAAAACACCAATACTTGATTTGGGCTGAAAACAAACATTTCACTCTGCTATTTTTGGTTGAATGTGCCTTCCAGACCCCAAAAACACCAATTGAAATAAGCCTAATCAGAGCATAGGGACGCGGGTGGCGCTGTGGGTTAAAGCCTCAGTGCCTAGGGCTTGCCGATCGAAAGTTCGGCGGTTCGAATCCCCGCGGCGGGTGCGCTCCCGCTGTTCGGTCCCAGCGCCTGCCAACCTAGCAGTTTGAAAGCACCCCCTGGGTGCAAGTAGATAAATAGGGACCGCTTACTAGCGGGAAGGTAAACGGCGTTTCCGTGTGCAGCTCTGGCTCGCCAGAGCAGCGATGTCACGCTGGCCACGTGACCCGGAAGTGTCTTCGGACAGCGCTGGCCCCCGGCCTCTTTGAGTGAGATGGGCGCACAACCCTAGAGTCTGTCAAGACTGGCCCGTACGGGCAGGGGTACCTTTACCTTTTAATCAGAGCGTTGTTATCTTCCTTTTATGTAGATGGAACCCAAAACACCTTTTGGTTGGGGATGATTCTGGTGGACTCCCAAAAAACACCATGGGAATTGAAATAAGCCCAATCAAAGCTTATTCGTCTTCTTTCTCCATATATGGTTGAATGTGCCTTCCAGACCCAAAACACCGAAATTGTAGGTGGAACCAAAACACCTTTTTGCTTTGGTTAGGGATGATTCTGGTGCACACCAGAAGGGAAAAGACGGTGTTTTGTTATTTTGGGCTCATTACATACACTTTGCGATTTCTGGGTCGATGTGCATTTACACCAAAGAAAACGACTTGAAATAAGTGAAATCCAAGATTCTTCTTTCTATGGAGATGGAACCCAAATCTACCTGTTTTGCTTTGTTTAGAATTATTACCACTTCGCGTGGCTATTTGTGGTGAATGAACAACGAAAGAACAAACAAGCTTATTCGTCCTCTTTCTATGGAGATGGAACCAAAACACCAATACTTGATTTGGGCTGAAAACAAACATTTCACTCTGCTATTTTTGGTTGAATTTGCCTTCCAGACCCCAAAACACCAAATTGAAATAAGCCTAATCAGAGCGTTGTTATCTTCCTTTTATGTAGATGGAACCCAAAACCATTTTGCTTTGGTTGGGTATGATTCTGGTGCACACCCAAAAAACACCATGCGAATAGAAATAAGCCAATCAAAGCTTATTCGTCTTCTTTCTACACATATGGAAGGGAAAAGATGGTGTTTTGTTATTTTGGTCTCATTACATACACTTTGCGATTTCTGGGTCAATGTGCATTAACACAAACATCCTGTTTTGCTTTGTTAAGGCTTATGACACTTCGCGTTGCTATTTCTGGGTGAATGAACAACGAAAGAACAAACCAAGCTTTTATGTCCTCTTTCTATTGAGATGGAACCAAAGCACATGCTTGATTTGGGCTGAAAACAAACATTTCACTCTGCTATTTTTGGTTGAATGTGCCTTCCACACCCAAAAACACCAAATTGAAATAAGCCTAATCAGAGCGTTGTTATCTTCCTTTTATGTAGATGGAACCCAAAACACCGTTTTGCTGTGGTTGGGTATGATTCTGGTGCAAACCCAAAAAACACCATGCGAATAGAAATAAGCCCAATCAAAGCTTATTCGTCTTCTTTCTACACATATGGAAGGGAAAAGACGGTGTTTTGTTATTTTGGTCTCATTACATACACTTTGCGATTCCTGGGTCGATGTGCATTTACACCAAAGAACACGACTTGAAATAAGTGGAATCCAAGATTCTTCATTCTATGGAGATGGAACCAAATCTACCTGTTTTGATTTGTTTAGGTTTATTACACTTCGCTTGGCGATTTGTGGGTGAATGAACACCGAAAGAAAAATCCAAGCTTATTCGTCCTCTTTCTATGGAAATGGAACCAAAACACCAATACTTGATTTGGGCTGAAAACAAACATTTCACTCTGCTATTTTTGGGTCAATGTACCTTCCAACCCCAAAAACACCAATTTAAAATAAGCCCAATCAGAGCGTGATTGTCTTCTTTTAATGTAATATGGAACCCAAAACACCGTTTTACTTCTGTTACGAGAGATTCTGGTGCGCAGTCAAAAAACACTGATTTCAATGTGAGCTTTATTATGGAGAGTGAGCTTTATTTATTTATTTATTATGGAATGTGAGCTTTATTATGGAGAGCTTTATAAATGGAGAGTGAAGGGGAGGAGTCCGAAGGAAATGTCAGCGATGACAGCGGTCCGAGGTCTCTGAGTCTTTCCAGTGAATCAGAAGATTCACAGAAAGAGGCCCCCATGGTCAGGGCAAGGGGGGTGCCTAGGGGGAAACCCCAGGAAGAAGGGGCCAGGGGGGACTCAGAGAGCAGCAGTTGTAAATCCGGACCAGCGTCCACACCAGAGTGCAGTAGAGGGGAGGAGTCCCAGGCATCGGGATCAGGCAGCGCGCTGCCAGCGGGAGGACATGAGGCAGGAGTGGCCACGGCTCCATCGGAGAGCGAGGAAACGGTCGAGAGGAAGGTGGAAGGCTGCGCGCGCGCGCCAAGTTCAAATGTACAGGAGGGTGCAGCAGTTGGCAGCCCGGATAGGGAGCCAGGTCCTAAAGCCCGCCGTAGAGAGAGGGAGGAGTCAGGGGGGTCCACGTCGGCGTCGGAAGAATCCAGGAAGGAAGGGACCCCGGGGGGTAGCAGGACCCAGAGGAGAAAGGAGAGACAGAAGAGGTGGAGTAAGGCCAGAGTCTTAAACTGGTGTACAGGGGGCGGGGATTCAGATGGAGCTTCGCCGGTCTAGATCCTAGACGTAGAGCTGGAGCGCTGAGGCTTGGAAATGGAAACTATTCTTCAATAAAGACTTTGATACTTTACTACCTTCTAGCGTTGGTCCTTTGTGAGCTGGGACCAGGAGCCAGCTCTGACAGGTGCGCACTCACTTATTTCAATGTGAATTGAAAGAAGCCATATCAAACCTTATTTGTCTTCTTTCTACGCATATGGAAGCGAAAAGACGTTGTTTTGTTATTTTGGTCTCATTGCATACACTTTGCAATTTATGGGTCGATGTGCATTAACACCATAGAGCACGACTTGAAATAAGTGAAAGCCAAGATTTTCCTTTCTATGTAGATGGAACCCAAAACACCGTTTTGCTTCTGTTAGGAGTGATTCTGGTGTGCATCCAAGAAACACCATTTGAATTGAAATAGCCAAATCAGAGCTTGAAATAAGCGAAATCCAAGATTCTTCATTCTATGTAGATGGAACACAAAACAATCTGATTTGCTTCGTTTAGGCTTATTACACTTCGCCTTGCTATTTGTGGGTGAATGAACAACGAAAGAACAAATTAAGCTCATATATCCTCTTTCTATTGAGATGGAACCAAAGCACTTGTGCTTGATTTGGGCTGAAAACAAACATTTTACTCTGCTATTTTTGGTTGAATGTGCCTTCCAGACCCCAAAACAACAAATTGAAATAAGCCTAATCAGAGCGTTGTTATCTTCCTTTTATGTAGGTGGAACCCAAAACACCTTTTTGCCTTGGTTGGGGATGTTTCTTGTGGACTCCCAAAAAACACCATGCGAATAGAAATAAGCCCAACCAAAGCTTATTCGTCTTCTTTCTACACATATGGAAGGGAAAAGACGGTGTTTTGTTATTTTGGTCTCATTACATACACTTTGCGATTTGTGGGTCGATGTGCATTTACACATAAGAAAACGACTTGAAATAAGCGAAATCCAAATTCTTATTTCTATGGAGATGGAACCCACATCTACCTGTTTTGTTTAGATTTATTACACTTCGCTTGGCTATTTGTGGGTGAATGAACACCGAAAGAAAAATCCAAGCTTATTCGTCCTCTTTCTATGGAGATGGAACCCAAACCAACTTGTTTTGCTTTGTTTAGATTTATTACACTTCGCTTGTCTGTTGGTGGGTGTCAGGGCTGGCTCCGGGTCCCAGCTCACCAAGGACCAACGCTAGCCGGTAGTAAAGTATCAAAGTCTTTATTGAAGAATAGATTCCATTTCAAAGCCTCAGCGTCCCAGTCCTACATCTGGACTCTAGACCGGCGAAGCTCCGTCTGAGTCTCCGCCCCCTGCGCACCAGTTTAAGACTCTAATCTTACTCCACCTCTTCCTTCTCTCTCTCTTCCTCTGGGTCCTACTACCCCCCGGGGTCTCCTCCCTCCTGGACTCTTCTGAGGCAGACGTTGACCCCTCTGACACCTCCCCCTCTCTTCGGCGGGCTTTAGGACCTGGCTCCCTACCCGGGCTGCCCACCTTGCCGCTCTCCTGTACATTTGAACTTGGCGCGCGCGCGCGTTTAACTTTCCTGATGACCGTTTCCTCGCTCCCTGACGAGGGTGTGGTCCCTCCTGCCTCACGTTCTCCCGCTGCCCGCGCGCCCCCTGGTCCCGATGCCTGGGACTCCTCCCCCCTACTGCCCTCTGGGGGGGACGCTGGTCCGGATTTCCAGCTGCTACTCTCTGAGTCCCCTCTGGCCCCTTCTTCCCGAGGTGCCCCCCTGGGCGCTCCCCTTGCCCTGACTATGGGGGCCCCTTTCTGTGAATCTTCCGAGTCACTGGAGAGACTCAGAGACCTCGGACTGCTGTCTTCGCTGACATTTCCTTCGGACTCTTCCCCCTCGCTTTCCACTTCCTCCCTCTCCTGTGACTCTGCTCCTGAACCCCTGACATCCATCCCCCCCTCGAAGCCCCCCGTTCCCCCCTCCCCCTCCTCCGGCGGGGTTGCTGGGTGCTCCGTCGTTGTGGGGGTGAATGGCGGATACAGTTCGTCCCCCGTGGCGTGCATCCATCCGGATAAGTCCGGCTCGTCCTCCTTGTCTTCGCCGACCTCGATCTCCTCTGCTTCCATCTCCGTGCCGCCATGCTCGAACCCAACGTCCTCCCCCAGCCTGTCCATGTCCATCTCACCCTCGGTCTCCTCTGGGTCCGTTGCCTGCCAAGGACCCCTCAGCCACCTCCTGCTCCACCGCTCCTCTCCACGATCGTCCCACCAAAATGAGCGGTCTGAGGCAAACCCCGAGGGCGAGCCCTCCGGGGAACGTGTTTCCGTTGCTGGTTCCTCGTCCGAGGTGAACCCCTGGAAGGTGCTGGTTGAAAGCGTGGGTGTGAAAAGCCAGTCGTCGAAATACTCGGCTGGCATGGGCCTGTGTGGGAACAAGGCATGAAACTCCTCCTTGAGAAGAGGCTCGTTCAGGGCATAGTCCGGCACCCAACGGTTGGCGCTGGCCGGGGTACCTTCACTGGCGAGAAAGTATTCTACTCCCTCTTCCCCCCATCTCGAGTCTAAAATCTCTGTGACCTGATTGATGAGTTCCCTTCCTGGCGACTCCCTCCTTGGGGGGGTCTCCCCATATGTGTCTGGTGCCGTGTCCTGCGCCTGAAATCGGTGAGGTGCTTTGTAGGGCGTGAGCACCGACCTATGGAATACTGGGTGCATTCTGGATCCCTCCGGAAGTGTCAACCGGAAAGCCACCGGATTGATCCGTGCTTCAACTTGGTAAGGTCCTAGCTGCTTATGTCCGAGTTTCTTCTTAGCTAGTGATCTGGTCGGCACTGCGTGTGCCGCTAACCACACCCATTCTCCCACCTTTATGTCCTCCCCAACCCTTCTGTGCTTGTCAGCCTGCAGTTTGTATGCGTGCTTTGCAAGTTCTAACTGCCTCCTAAGCTGTTCGTGAACCTCCTGCAATTCTGCCGCCAAGACTTCCGCTGCCTGCGGCTCTCCCTCCCCCAGTCTCTCTAATCCCGGGAAGGTTCTGGGATGCCTTCCGTTGTTGGCGAAGAACGGTGTCACCCCCGTTGACACGTGCTTCGTGTTGTTGTAGGCGAACTCAGCGAGCGGCAGGTAGTCCACCCAGGTTGTCGGCTGCTGATTTGCATAGCATCTCAGGTACTGCTGCATGATGGCGTTGACACGCTCCGCTTGGCCGTTGGTCTGCGGGTGTCTCGCCGACGCTAGGTTAATCTTGACGTTCAGGAAACTCATCAGCTTCTGCCAGAAGTTCGAAATGAACTGGCGCCCCCTGTCAGACAAGATAGACCGTGGCAGACCGTGCACCCTGAAGACGTGGTCTATGAACAGTTTGGCGGTCTGTTCTGCCGTGGCCACCTTCGCGCATGGAATGAAGTGGGCCATTTTAGTGAACATGTCCACCACCACTAGCACTGCCGTTTTACCCCTTGAGCTGGGTAAATCCGTGACAAAGTCCAGGGCCACCCTCTCCCACGGTTCGCTCGGGGTCTGCAGCGGTTCGAGCAGTCCCGCCGGAGGTTTGTGCACTGACTTGGCCCTTTGGCAGGTGTCGCACCTCGAGACGTACTCCGCGACTTCCCCCCGCATCTTGGGCCACCAAAAATCTTTGGCAACTAGTTCTGCCGTCTTCTCCTTGCCAAAGTGCCCGGCGGTGGGTGCGTCGTGCAACTGCTGCAGTACTTTCGCACGGAGGTCGTCTCCCGGTACATAGAGTGCTCCTCTGCGGATGAGCAATCCGTCCCGTACTTGGAACTCGTCATCCTTCACCGTGCCCTTGTGCACCTCCTCCATCTTGGCTCGTGCGAAGGGGTCCTCCTGCAGTGCTCGACGGACCGCCTCCAGGTCCACGGTTGCTGAAGCGCACGCCCACGCTTTCGGAGCGAAAATGTGCTTGGCCGCTGCTGGTGCCGCCTCTTCGAGGTATTGCGGCTTTCTGGACAGTGCATCCGCCATGATGTTGTTGTCGCCTGGGATGTATTCTATCCTGAAGTCGAAATCCGCAAAGAGTTCCGCCCATCTGATGTGCCGCTGGTTCAGGAACCTTGCCGTGCGCCAGTACTCCAGGTTCTTATGATCCGTGCGAACCTGCACTGTGTGTTTGGCCCCGACGAGGAAGTGCCGCCACGCCTTGAATGCTGCATGAATGGCCAGCAACTCCCTGTCCCAGATGGTGTAGTTCTGCTCCGACTTGCTGAGCTTCCTGGAGTAGAAGGCACACGGTCTCCAGTCCCCATGCGGGTCCTTCTGCAACACTACGGCGCCCACGGCTCTGTCTGAGGCGTCTGTTTCAACCCTCATCGGTTTGCTGGGATTCACATGCAGTAGCTGCCCTTCGGACGAGAAGAGACGCTTAAGGTTCTGGAAGGACTGCTCCGCTTGCTCCGTCCAGATGAACTTCTTCTTCTTGGAGCTGAGCGTGTCGGTAATGGCCGCCGTCTGCATCGCGAACCCCTTGATGAACTTGCGGTAAAAGTTGGCGAACCCCACAAACCGCTGGACCTCCTTCCGATTGCGCGGGCTCTTCCAGTCCAACACTGCGCGAACCTTGGCGCTATCCATGGCAAGCCCCTTGTCCGACAGCTTGTAGCCCAGGAAATCCACCTCCTTCTTGTCGAACTGGCACTTCTCCAGTTTGGCATACAGCCGATGCTCCTGTAGTCTTTGCAGAACTTCCTTGACGTCACCTTCGTGGGTCTCCTCAGATTCTGAGAATATCAGGATGTCGTCCAAGAAGCAGACGCATTTCTTGTAGAGGAGACCCGCCAGGACGTGATGCATGAAGGCTTGAAAACAGTGAGCGCCATTTTGTAAACCGAAGGGCATAACTCTGTATTCATATGTGCCCAGGGGCGTGAACATGGCAGTCTTCCACTCGTCTCCTTCCCGTATGCGAATCAGGTTGTACGCCCCTCGCAGATCCAATTTTGTAAAAACGCGTCCTTTCCTCACCGTTGCCAGCAGGTCATCGATTTTGGGCATGGGAAAGGCCGTGGGCTTGGTCTTGGCATTTAAGAGCCTGAAATCAACTACAAGCCTCTTTTGGGGCGTGTCCTTTTTCTTCACAAAGAATACAGGACTGCCCCCCGCTGCCTTCGACTCCCGGATGAAACCGCGCTTCAAGTTGAGGTCTATGAACTCCTTGAGCTCCTGCAGCTCGTCCTCAGACATGGAATACAGTTTCCCGGCTGGCAGCGTCGCTCCTGGCAGCAGGTCAATCTTGCAGTCATAGGGCCTGTGGGGAGACAGCTTGTCCGCTTCCTTCTCGCAGAAAACCTCCAAAAACGTTGCGTACTTGCGCGGCACTGCTTGCAGCGTGCCTAATTGTAGCTGCGGGTCGTCCCCTCCTTCTTCCGGGCTAGGAAGGATGCAATGTTCCGCGCAATAGGAGGAGCCGAAGGTCAGTTGGCGCTGGTACCACGCCAATGCTGGGCTGTGCCTATGCAGCCAACTCATGCCCAAGACTACAGGCGTGTCCGACAGGTGGGTGACATTGAAGCTGATGACTTCTTGGTGATTTCCAATCCGCATCACCATTGGTTGCGTTTGTTGCACCACCTGCCCCCCTAACAAGTCTCTGCCATCCACCGTGACAACGTTCAGGGGCAGCGTGGCTGGTAGCACTGGTATATTGTGCTGCTGAATGAATTCCAGTCCTATAAAGTCAGCGTTACTGCCGGAGTCAATGGTGATCGGCACCTCCAGAGTGCGTCCATTGGGCAGTTGGAGAGACGCTGTAAGCTGCACCACTGGTTTGGGTGGGAGGGGGTCTGTGGGTTGCAAAAGTGCTGGGGATTGCTTCATTGACTTGTCTGGCTGGACCCCAGTGCCTCTTCCTCCAGCCAGACTCCGTCGTTTAACTGTTGCTGTGTTTTCAATTGAGCTGCGTCTGTGACTGTTGCCGAGGCTGCAGTGTGCTTGTGGAGCCTCTGGGGACACTCTTTCGCCATGTGTTGAGCACTGTCGCAGATGTAGCACTTCCTGTTCCCTCTAGGAGGCTTCATTTTGGCTGCTCCCGGTGTTAGGGCTCTGGTAGCTGACTGAGCCCTGGCACTTCCGATCTCCATCGGTTCTTCTCCCCCTCCCTGCGAGGGTGTGGAGTGCGCACGCGCTGCTTCTCTGGGAGGGAAGGGAGGTGCTCTGGCTGGTGCCCTTCCCCAACGCCCTTCTTCCCTGTTCCAAGGACGTTCCTCCAGATGCACCCCGATTTCCAGAGCCCTCTGGACTACTTGCTGGGTGCTCCTTGGCCTCTCCCCCCTTCCAATCTCCGCTTTTACATCTGCATTCAAGCCCTCCCAAAAGAGGTCTCTCACTGGCTCAGAATCTTTTTGCCATCCCAGTGCATGAACTAGTCCGAAAAAGCGTGCATGGTACTGCCTCACGCTGGCTTTGCCTTGTTTAAGTCCATGTATGTCCCTCCGGGCAATGTCGATGTCTATCTTTGATAAAAAACACGAGTCCATTGCTTTAATGAAAGCCTTCGCATCCTGGAGCGCCCGATCATTATCTCTCCATAAATTCCTCAGCCACGTTTTGGCCTCCCCATGCAAATGGGACAAGATAAATCCCACTTTCTCTCTTTCATCTCTAAAGTCTTTGTCAAGCAGATCCAGCGCAAACAGCAGGTCTGCTCTGAAGTTGGGGTACTGCTGTAGACTCCCGTCAAAATGAGATACAAGGCTGCCTCCCCTTCTCCCCAAGCCAATGCCTTCTGCTTTGGGTCCCGGTGGCCCCCCTTGTTTAGAAAGCACGTCCAACCTGACTTGGAGATCCCGGCAGGCGTTAACCATTTCCTCCTCTCTTTTCCTGGATGCAAGTACCTCCGTGCTGAGTTGTGTCACAGCTTCTTGCAGGGCTGTTAGCTGCTCTTCTGTAGTCATCTTGCCTGAGTTTTGTGAGCTCTGGAGGCACCCCTCTTCTTCCCTCGCTGCGTCGACTCACGTGGCGAGGTTCTTGGTGCCAAAATTTGTTGGGACGGAGCTTACTGTCAGGGCTGGCTCCGGGTCCCAGCTCACCAAGGACCAACGCTAGCCGGTAGTAAAGTATCAAAGTCTTTATTGAAGAATAGATTCCATTTCAAAGCCTCAGCGTCCCAGCCCTACATCTGGACTCTAGACCGGCGAAGCTCCGTCTGAGTCTCCGCCCCCTGCGCACCAGTTTAAGACTCTAATCTTACTCCACCTCTTCCTTCTCTCTCTCTTCCTCTGGGTCCTACTACCCCCCGGGGTCTCCTCCCTCCTGGACTCTTCTGAGGCAGACGTTGACCCCTCTGACACCTCCCCCTCTCTTCGGCGGGCTTTAGGACCTGGCTCCCTACCCGGGCTGCCCACCTTGCCGCCCTCCTGTACATTTGAACTTGGCGCGCGCGCGCGTTTAACTTTCCTGATGACCGTTTCCTCGCTCCCTGACGAGGGTGTGGTCCCTCCTGCCTCACGTTCTCCCGCTGCCCGCGCGCCCCCTGATCCCGATGCCTGGGACTCCTCCCCCCTACTGCCCTCTGGGGGGGACGCTGGTCCGGATTTCCAGCTGCTACTCTCTGAGTCCCCTCTGGCCCCTTCTTCCCGAGGTGCCCCCCTGGGCACTCCCCTTGCCCTGACTATGGGGGCCCCTTTCTGTGAATCTTCCGAGTCACTGGAGAGACTCAGAGACCTCGGACTGCTGTCTTCGCTGACATTTCCTTCGGACTCCTCCCCCTCGCTCTCCACTTCCTCCCTCTCCTGTGACTCTGCTCCTGAACCCCTGACACTTGTGGACTCCCAAAAAACACCATGCGAATAGAAATAAGCCCATTACAGACACTTTGCGATTTCTGGGTCGATGTGCATTTACACGAAAGAAAACGACTTGAAATAAGCGAAATCCAAGATTCTTAATTCTATGGAGATGGAACCCAAATCTACTTGTTTTGCTTTGTTTAGATTTATTACACTTCGCTTGGCTATTTGTGGGTGAATGAACACCGAAAGAAAAATCCAAGCTTATTCGTCCTCTTTCTATGGAGATGGAACCAAAACACCAATACTTGATTTGGGCTGAAAACAAACATTTCACTCTGCTATTTTTGGTTGAATGTGCCTTCCAGACCCAAAAACACCAAATTGAAATTAGCCTAATCAGAGCGTTGTCATCTTCCTTTTATGTAGATGGAACCCAAAACACCATTTTGCTTTGGTTGGGTATGATTCTGGTGCACACCCAAAAAACACCATGCGAATAGAAATTAGCCCAAACAAAGCTTATTCGTCTTCTTTCTACACATATGGAAGGGAAAAGACGGTGTTTTGTTATTTTGGTCTCATTACATACATTTTGCGATTTCTGGGTCGATGTGCATTAACACCATAGAGCACGACTTGAAATAAGTGAAAGCCAAGATTTTCCTTTCTATGTAGATGGAACCCAAAACACCGTTTTGCTTCTGTTAGGAGTGATTCTGGTGCGCATCCAAGAAACACCATTTGAATTGAAATAGCCAAATCAGAGCTTGAAATAAGCGAAATCCAAGATTCTTCATTCTATGTAGATGGAACACAAAACAATCTGATTTGCTTCGTTTAGGCTTATTACACTTCGCCTTGCTATTTGTGGGTGAATGAACAACGAATAACCCAAAACAACGTTTTACTTCTGTTACGAGAGATTCTGGTGCGCACTCAAAAAACACTTATTTCAATGTGAATTGAAAGAAGCCCTATCAAACCTTATTTGTCTTCTTTCTACGCATATGGAAGCGAAAAGACGTTGTTTTGTTATTTTGGTCTCATTGCATACACTTTGCAATTTATGAGGTCCATGGAACACGACGAAATAAGCGAAATCCAAGATTCTCCTTTCTATGGAGATGGAACCCAAATCTACCTGTTTTGCTTTTTTTAGATTTATTACACTTCGCTTGTCTTTTGGTGGGTGAATGAACACCGAAAGAAAAATCCAAGCTTATTCATCCTCTTTCTATGGAGACGGAACCAAAACACCAATACTTGATTTGGGTCGAAAACAAACATTTCACTCTGTTATTTTTGGCTGAATGTGCCTTCCAGACCCAAAAACACCAATTTTAAATAAGCCCAATGAGAGCGTGATTGTCTTCTTTTTATGCAATATGGAACCCAAAACACCGTTTTACTTCTGTTACGAGAGATTCTGGTGCGCACTCAAAAAACACATTTCAATGTTGTCAGGGCTGGCTCCTGGTCCCAGCTCACAGAGGACCAACGCTGGCTGGTATTTATGTACAAAAGTCTTTATTGAAGTACAGTTTCCATTTCCACGCCGCAGCGCTCCAGCTCTACGTCTAGACTTTAGACCGGCGAAGCTCCATCTGAGTCCCCGCCCCCTGTACACCAGTTTAAGACTCTGGCTTTACTCCACCTCTTCTTTCTCCTCTGGGTCCTGCTGCCCTCCGGGGCCCCTGTCTCCCTGGATTCCTCTGAGGCTGACGATGACCCCCCTGACTCCTCCCTCTCTCTTCGGCGGGCTTTAGGACCTGGCTCTCTTCCCGGGCTGCCCACTGTGCCTCCCTCCTGTACATTTGAACTTGGCGCGCGCGCGCGTTTAACTTTCCTGATGACCGTTTCCTCACTCCCAGACGGAGGTGTGGTCAATCCTGCCTCACGTTCTCCCGCTGGCAGCGCTCCACCTGATCCCGATGCCTGGGACTCCTCCCCCCTACTGCACTCTGGGGGGGACGTGGGCCCTGATTTCCAACTGCTACTCTCTGAGTCCCCTCTGCCCCCTTCTTCCCGAGGTGTCCCCCTGGGCACTCCCCTTGCCCTGACCATGGGAGCTCCTTTCTGTGAATCGTCCGATTCACTGGAAAGACTCAGAGACCTCGGATCGCTGTCATCGCTGACATTTCCTTCGGACTCCTCCCCTTCACTCTCCATTTCCTCCTTATCCTGTGCCTCTGCTCCTGAACCCCTGACAAATGTGAATTGAAAGAAGCCGTATCAAACCTTATTTGTCTTCTTTCTACGCATATGGAAGCGAAAGACGTTGTTTTGTTATTTTGGTCTCATTGCATACACTTTGCAATTTATGGGGTCCATAGAACACGACGAAATAAGCGAAATCCAAGATTCTTCTTTCTATGGAGATGGAACTCAAATCTACCTGTTTTGCTTTGTTTAGATTTATTACACTTCGCTTGTCTTTTGGTGGGTGAATGAACACCGAAAGAAAAATCGAAGCTTATTCGTCCTCTTTCTATGGAGATGGAACCAAAACACCAATACCTGATTTGGGCTGAAAACAAACATTTCACTCTGCTATTTTTGGTTGAATGTGCCTTCCAGACCCAAGAACACCAAATTGAAATAAGCCTAATCAGAGCGTTGTTATCTTTCTTTTATGTAGATGGAACCCAAAACACCATTTTCCTTTGGTTGGGTATGATTCTGGTGCACACCCAAAAAACACCATGCGAATAGAAAAAATCCCAAACAAAGCTTATTCGTCTTCTTTCTACACATATGGAAGGGAAAAGACGGTGTTTTGTTATTTTGGTCTCATTACATACACTTTGCGATTTCTGGGTCGATGTGCATTTACACCACAGAAAACGACTTGAAATAAGCGAAATCCAAATTCTTATTTCTATGGAGATGGAACCCACATCTACCTGTTTTGTTTAGATTTATTACACTTCGCTTGGCTATTTGTGGGTGAATGAACACCGAAAGAAAAATCCAAGCTTATTCGTCCTCTTTCTATGGAGATGGAACCAAAACACCAATACTTGATTTGGGCTGAAAACAAACATTTCACTCTGCTATTTTTGGCTGAATGTGCCTTCCAAGCCCCAAAACACCAATTTTAAATAAGCCCAATGAGAGCGTGTGTCAGGGGTTCAGGAGCAGAGTCACAGGAGAGGGAGGAAACGGAGAGCGAGGGGGAGGAGTCTGAAGGAAATGTCAGCGACGACAGTAGTCCGAGGTCTCTGAGTCTCTCCAGTGACTCGGAGGATTCACAGAAAGGGGCCCCCATGGTCAGGGCAAGGGGAGTGCCCAGGGGGACACCTCGGGAAGAAGGTGCCAGAGGAGACTCAGAGAGTAGCAGTTGGAAATCAGGGCCCGCGTCCCCCCCAGAGGGCAGTAGGGGGGAGGAGTCCCAGGCATCGGGATCAGGTGGAGCGCTGCCAGCGGGAGAACATGAGGCAGGATTGACCACACCTCCGTCGGGGAGTGAGGAAACGGTCATCAGGAAAGTTAAACGCGCGCGCGCGCCAAGTTCAAATGTACAGGAGGGAGGCACAGTGGGCAGCCCGGGAAGAGAGCCAGGTCCTAAAGCCCGCAGAAGAGAGCGGGAGGAGTCAGGGGGGTCGTCATCGTCAGCCTCAGAGGAATCCAGGGAGACAGGGGCCCCGGAGGGCAACAGGACCCAGAGGAGAAAGAAGAGGTGGAGTAAAGCTAGAGTCTTAAACTGGTGTACAGGGGGCGGGGACTCAGAGGGAGCTTCGCCGGTCTAAAGTTTAGACGTAGGGATGGAGCGCTGCGGCGTGGAAATGGAAACTGTACTTCAATAAAGACTTTTGTACATAAATACCAGCCAGCGTTGGTCCTCTGTGAGCTGGGACCAGGAGCCAGCCCTGACAGTAAGCTCCCTCACCTGAGAAGATTTTCCACCAAGAACCTCGCAACGTGAGTCGACGTAGCGAGGGGAGAGAAGTGGTGCTTTGCGAGCTCACAAGAATCAGACAAGATGACTACAGAACAGGAATGGACAGACCTGCGAAATGCTGTGGTTCAACTCAACGCAGAGGTGCGTGCCTCCAGAAAAAGGGAAGAAGAAATGGATACAGTCTGCAAGGATCTCCAAGCCAGGTTGGACATGCTTACTAGACAAGGGCAAACGGGAGCCAGACCAGAGGGCATAGGGCTGGGGAAAAGGGGGGGCAGCCTGGTATCGCATTTCGACGGGAGTTTACCACAGTACCCTAATTTCCGAGCAGACTTGCTCTTTGCGCTGAATCTGCTGGAAAAGGACTTTAGAGATGAAAGAGAAAAAGTGGGGTTTATCCTATCCCATTTGCATGGGGAAGCCAAAGCGTGGCTGAGAAATTTATGGAGAGATAATGATCCGGCGCTCCAAGACGCGGATGCGTTCATTAAAGCGATGGATGCATGTTTTTTATCAAAGATAGACGTCGATATTGCCAGAAGAGACATACATGGTCTCAAACAAGGCAAAGCCAGTGTAAGGCAGTATCATGCCCGCTTTTTTGCATTAGTCCACGCGCTGGGGTGGGAGAAGAATTCTGCTCCAGTCAGAGACCTTTTCTGGGAAGGATTGAATGCAAATGTGAAAGATGAGATTGCAAGAGGAGAGAGACCTAAGACCACTCAGCAAGTGGTTCAGAGGGCGCTGGAAATCGGCGTGCGTTTGGAAGAACGTCCATGGAACAGAGATGAAGGGCGTTGGGGACGCACACCAGCGAAAGCACCTCCCCTTTTTCCCAGAGATGCAGCGCGTGCGCAATCCACACACCCCCAAGGAGGGGAGGAAGAACCGATGGAGCTAGGAGGTGCCAGGGCTCAGTCAGCTACCAGAGCCCTAACGCCGGGAGCAGTCAAAACGAAGCCTCCTAGAGGGAACAGGAAGTGCTACATCTGCGACAGTGCTCAACACATGGCGAAAGAGTGTCCCCAGAGGCTCCACAAGCACACTGCAGCCTCGGCAACAGTCAAAGAAGCAACTCGACTGGGAACACAGCAACAGTTAAACGACAGAGTCTGGCTGGAGGAAGAGGCACTGGGGTCCAGTCAGACAAGTCCATGAAGCAATCCCCAGCACTTTTGCAGCCCACAGACCCCCTCCCACCCAAACCAGTGGTGCAGCTTACAGCGTCTCTCCAACTGCCCAGCGGCAGCACTCTGGAAGTGCCGATCACCATTGACTCCGGCAGCAACGCCGACTTTATAGGACTGGATTTTATTCAGCAGCACAATATACCACTGCTACCAGCCACGCTGCCCCTGAAGGTTGTCACGGTGGATGGCAGAGACTTGTTAGGGGGGCAGGTGGTGCAACAAACGCAGCCAATGGTGATGCGGATTGGAAATCACCAAGAAGTCATCAGTTTCAACGTCACCAAACTGTCGGACACGCCGGTGGTCTTGGGCATGAGTTGGCTGCACAGGCACAGTCCAGCATTGGCGTGGTACCAACGCCAACTGACCTTCGGTTCCTCCTATTGCGCGGAACATTGCATTCTTCCTAGCCCGGAAGAAGGAGGGGAAGACACGCAGCTACAATTAAGCACGCTGCAAGCAGTGCCACACAAGTACGCAGCGTTTTTGGAGGTTTTCTGCGAGAAGGAAGCAGACAAGCTGCCTCCCCACAGGCCCTATGACTGCCAGATTGACCTCCTGCCAGGGGCGACGCTGCCAGCCGGGAAACTGTATTCCATGTCTGAAGACGAGCTACAGGAGCTCAAGGAGTTCATAGACCTCAACTTAAAGCGCGGTTTCATCCGGGAGTCGAAAGCAGCGGGGGGCAGTCCTGTATTCTTTGTGAAGAAAAAGGACACGCCCCAAAAGAGGCTTGTAGTGGATTTCAGGCTCTTAAATTCAAAGACCAAGCCCACAGCCTTTCCAATGCCCAAAATAGATGACCTGCTTGCTACGGTGAGGAAAGGACGCGTTTTTACAAAGTTGGATCTGCGAGGGGCGTACAACCTGATTCGCATACGGGAGGGGGACGAGTGGAAGACTGCCATGTTCACGCCCCTGGGCACATATGAATACAGAGTTATGCCCTTCGGTTTACAAAATGGCGCCCACTGTTTTCAAGCCTTCATGCATCACGTCCTGGCGGGTCTCCTCTACAAGAAATGCGTCTGCTTCTTGGACGACATCCTGATATTCACAGAATCTGAGGAGACCCACGAGGGGGACGTCAAGGAGGTTCTGCAGCGACTGCAGGAGCATCGGCTATACGCCAAGCTGGAGAAGTGCCAGTTCGACAGGAAGGAGGTGGATTTCCTGGGCTACAAGCTGTCGGACAAGGGGCTCGCCATGGACAGCGCCAAGGTTCGCGCAGTGTTGGATTGGAAGAGCCCGCGAAATCGGAAGGAGGTCCAGCGGTTTGTGGGGTTTGCCAACTTTTACCGCAAGTTCATCAAGGGGTTCGCGATGCAGACAGCGGCCATTACCGACACGCTCAGCTCCAAGAAGAAGAAGTTCATCTGGACGGAGCAAGCGGAGCAGTCCTTCCAGAACCTTAAGCGTCTCTTCTCGTCCAAGCAGCAACTACTGCATGTGAATCCCAGCAAACCGCTGAGAGTTGAGACGGACGCCTCAGACAGAGCCGTGGGCGCCGTACTGTTGCAGGAGGACCCGCATGGGGACTGGAGACCGTGTGCCTTCTACTCTAGGAAGCTCAGCAAGTCAGAGCAGAACTACACCATCTGGGACAGGGAGTTGCTGGCCATTCATGCAGCATTCAAGGCGTGGCGGCACTTCCTCATCGGGGCCAAACACACAGTGCAGGTTCGCACGGATCATAAGAACCTGGAGTACTGGCGCACGGCAAGGTTCCTGAACCAGCGGCACATCAGATGGGCGGAGTTCTTTGCGGATTTCGACTTCAGGATAGAATACATCCCAGGCGACAACAACATCATGGCAGATGCACTGTCCAGAAAGCCGCAATACCTCGAAGAAGCGGCGCCAGCAGCGGCCAAGCACATTTTCGCCCAGAAAGCGTGGGCGTGCGCTTCCGCAACCGTGGACCTGGAGGCGGTCCGTCGAGCACTGCAGGAGGACTCCTTCGCACTAGCCAAGATGGAGGACGTGCGCAAGGGCACGGCGAAAGACGACGAGTTCCAAATACGGGACGGATTGCTAATCCGCAGAGGAGCACTCTATGTACCGGGAGACGAACTCCGTGCGAAAGTACTGCAGCAGTTGCACGACGCGCCAACCGCCGGGCACTTCGGCAAGGAGAAGACGGCAGAACTCGTTGCCAGAGATTTCTGGTGGCCCAAGATGAGAGGGGAAGTCGCGGAGTACGTCTCGAGGTGCGACACCTGCCAAAGGGCCAAGTCAGTGCACAAACCTCCGGCAGGACTGCTCGAACCACTACAGACCCCGAGCGAACCGTGGGAGAGGGTGGCCCTGGACTTTGTCACGGATTTACCCAGCTCAAGGGGCAAAACGGCAGTGCTAGTGGTGGTGGACATGTTCACTAAAATGGCCCACTTCATTCCGTGCGCGAAGGTGGCCACGGCAGAACAGACCGCCAAACTGTTCATAGACCACGTCTTCAGGGTGCACGGACTGCCACGGTCTATCTTGTCCGACAGGGGGCGCCAGTTCATTTCGAGCTTCTGGCAGAAGCTGATGGGTTTCCTGAACGTCAAGATCAACCTAGCGTCGGCGAGACACCCGCAGACCAACGGGCAAGCGGAGCGCGTCAACGCCATCATGCAGCAGTACCTGAGATGCTATGCAAATCAACAGCCGACGACATGGGTGGACTACCTGCCGCTCGCTGAGTTCGCTTACAACAACACGAAGCACGTGTCCACAGGGGTGACGCCGTTCTTCGCCAACAACGGGAGGCATCCCAGAACCTTCCCGGGATTAGAGAGACTGGGGGAGGGGGAGCCACAGGCAGCGGAAGTCTTGGCGGCGGGATTGCAGGAAGTTCACGAGCAGCTTGGGAGGCAGTTAGAGCTTGCAAAGCACGCATACAAACTGCAAGCTGACAAGCACAGGAGGGTTGGGGAAGACATACAGGTGGGAGACTGGGTGTGGTTAGCGGCCCACGCAGTGCCGACCAGGTCCTTAGCTAAGAAGAAACTCGGACATAAACAGCTAGGACCTTACCTAGTTGAGGCACAGATCAATCCGGTGGCCTTCCGGTTGACACTTCCGGAGGGATCCAGAATGCACCCAGTATTCCATAGGTCGGTGCTCACGCCCTACAAAGCACCTCACCGATTTCAGGCGCAGAGCACAGCACCAGACCAGTATAGGGAGATCCCCCCAAGGAGGGAGTCGCCAAGAAGGGAACCCATCAACCAGGTCACAGAGATTTTGGACTCGAGATGGGGGGAAGAGGGAGTAGAATATTTTCTCGCAAGGGAAGGTACCCCGGCCAGCGCCAACAGTTGGGTGCCGGACTATGCCCTGGACGAGCCTCTCCTCAAAGAGGAGTTTCATGCCTTGTTCCCACACAGGCCCATGCCAGCCGAGTATTTCGACGACTGGCTTTTCACACCCACGCTTTCTACCAGCACGTTCCACGGATTCACCTCGGACGAAGAACCAGCATTAGAAACACGTTCACCAGAGGGCTCGCCCTCGGGGTTTGCCTCAGACCGCTCATTTTGGTGGGACAATCGAGGAGCGGAGAGGTGGCTGAGGGGCCCTTGGCAGGCAACGGACCCAGAGGGGAACGAGGGTGAGAGGGACATGGACGTGATGGGGGAGGACGTTGGGTTCGAGCATGGCGGCACGGAGATGGAAGCAGAGGAGAACGAGGTCGGCGAAGACACGGAGGACGAGCCGGATTTATCTAACTGGATGCACGCCACGGGGGACGAACTGTATCCACCATTCACCTCCACAACGACGGAGCGCCCAGCACCCCCGCAGGAGGAAGGGGAGGGGGGAAGGGGGGGCTTCGAGGGGGGGATGGATGTCAGGGGTTCAGGAGCAGAGTCACAGGAGAGGGAGGAAACGGAGAGCGAGGGGGAGGAGTCTGAAGGAAATGTCAGCGACGACAGTAGTCCGAGGTCTCTCCAGTGACTCGGAGGATTCACAGAAAGGGGCCCCCATGGTCAGGGCAAGGGGAGTGCCCAGGGGGACACCTCGGGAAGAAGGGGCCAGAGGAGACTCAGAGAGTAGCAGTTGGAAATCAGGGCCCGCGTCCCCCCCAGAGGGCAGTAGGGGGGAGGAGTCCCAGGCATCGGGATCAGGTGGAGCGCTGCCAGCGGGAGAACATGAGGCAGGATTGACCACACCTCCGTCGGGGAGTGAGGAAACGGTCATCAGGAAAGTTAAACGCGTGCGCGCGCCAAGTTCAAATGTACAGGAGGGAGGCACAGTGGGCAGCCCGGGAAGAGAGCCAGGTCCTAAAGCCCGCAGAAGAGAGCGGGAGGAGTCAGGGGGGTCGTCATCGTCAGCCTCAGAGGAATCCAGGGAGACAGGGGCCCCGGAGGGCAACAGGACCCAGAGGAGAAAGAAGAGGTGGAGTAAAGCTAGAGTCTTAAACTGGTGTACAGGGGGCGGGGACTCAGAGGGAGCTTCGCCGGTCTAAAGTTTAGACGTAGGGATGGAGCGCTGCGGCGTGGAAATGGAAACTGTACTTCAATAAAGACTTTTGTACATAAATACCAGCCAGCGTTGGTCCTCTGAGAGCTTGGACCAGGAGCCAGCCCTGACAGCGTGATTTTCTTCTTTTTATGTAATATGGAACCCAAAACACCGTTTTACTTTTGTTACGAGAGATTCTGGTGCGCACTCACTTATTTCAATGTGAATTGAAAGAAGCCGTATCAAACCTTATTTGTCTTCTTTCTACGCATATGGAAGCGAAAAGACGTTGTTTTGTTATTTTGGTATCATTGCATACACTTTGCAATTTATGGGGTCCATAGAACACGACGAAATAAGCGAAATCCAAGATTCTCCTTTCTATGGAGATGGAACCCAAATCTACCTGTTTTGCTTTGTTTAGATTTATTACACTTCGCTTGTCTTTTGGTGGGTGAATGAACACCGAAAGAAAAATCCAAGCTTATTCGTCCTCTTTCTATGGAGATGGAACCAAAACACCAATACTTGATTTGGGTCGAAAACAAACATTTCACTCTGTTCTTTTTGGCTGAATGTGCCTTCCAGACCCAAAAACACCAATTTTAAATAAGCCCAATGAGAGCGTGATTGTCTTCTTTTTATGCAATATGGAACCCAAAACACCGTTTTACTTCTGTTACGAGAGATTCTGGTGCGCACTCAAAAAACACATTTCAATGTGAATTGAAAGAAGCCGTATCAAACCTTATTTGTCTTCTTTCTACGCATATGGAAGCGAAAAGACGTTGTTTTGTTATTTTGGTCTCATTGCATACACTTTGCAATTTATGGGGTCCATAGAACACGACGAAATAAGCGAAATCCAAGATTCTTCTTTCTATGGAGATGGAACTCAAATCTACCTGTTTTGCTTTGTTTAGATTTATTACACTTCGCTTGTCTTTTGGTGGGTGAATGAACACCGAAAGAAAAATCCAAGCTTATTCGTCCTCTTTCTATGGAGATGGAACCAAAACACCAATACTTGATTTGGGTCGAAAACAAACATTTCACTCTGGTCTTTTTGGCTGAATGTGCCTTCCAGACCCAAAAACACCAATTTTAAATAAGCCCAATGAGAGCGTGATTGTCTTCTTTTTATGCAATATGGAACCCAAAACACCGTTTTACTTCTGTTACGAGAGATTCTGGTGCGCACTCAAAAAACACATTTCAATGTGAATTGAAAGAAGCCGTATCAAACCTTATTTGTCTTCTTTCTCCGCATATGGAAGCGAAAAGACGTTGTTTTGTTATTTTGGTCTCATTGCATACACTTTGCAATTTATGGGGTCCATAGAACACGACGAAATAAGCGAAATCCAAGATTCTTCTTTCTATGGAGATGGAACTCAAATCTACCTGTTTTGCTTTGTTTAGATTTATTACACTTCGCTTGTCTTTTGGTGGGTGAATGAACACCGAAAGAAAAATCCAAGCTTATTCGTCCTCTTTCTATGGAGATGGAACCAAAACACCAATACCTGATTTGGGCTGAAAACAAACATTTCACTCTGCTATTTTTGGTTGAATGTGCCTTCCAGACCCAAGAACACCAAATTGAAATAAGCCTAATCAGAGCGTTGTTATCTTTCTTTTATGTAGATGGAACCCAAAACACCATTTTCCTTTGGTTGGGTATGATTCTGGTGCACACCCAAAAAACACCATGCGAATAGAAAAAATCCCAAACAAAGCTTATTCGTCTTCTTTCTACACATATGGAAGGGAAAAGACGGTGTTTTGTTATTTTGGTCTCATTACATACACTTTGCGATTTCTGGGTCGATGTGCATTTACACCACAGAAAACGACTTGAAATAAGCGAAATCCAAATTCTTATTTCTATGGAGATGGAACCCACATCTACCTGTTTTGTTTAGATTTATTACACTTCGCTTGGCTATTTGTGGGTGAATGAACACCGAAAGAAAAATCCAAGCTTATTCGTCCTCTTTCTATGGAGATGGAACCAAAACACCAATACTTGATTTGGGCTGAAAACAAACATTTCACTCTGCCATTTTTGGCTGAATGTGCCTTCCAAGCCCCAAAACACCAATTTTAAATAAGCCCAATGAGAGCGTGATTTTCTTCTTTTTATGTAATATGGAACCCAAAACACCGTTTTACTTTTGTTACGAGAGATTCTGGTGCGCACTCACTTATTTCAATGTGAATTGAAAGAAGCCGTATCAAACCTTATTTGTCTTCTTTCTACGCATATGGAAGCGAAAAGACGTTGTTTTGTTATTTTGGTATCATTGCATACACTTTGCAATTTATGGGGTCCATAGAACACGACGAAATAAGCGAAATCCAAGATTCTTCTTTCTATGGAGATGGAACTCAAATCTACCTGTTTTGCTTTGTTTAGATTTATTACACTTCGCTTGTCTTTTGGTGGGTGAATGAACACCGAAAGAAAAATCCAAGCTTATTCGTCACCTTTCTATGGAGATGGAACCAAAACACCAATACTTGATTTGGGCTGAAAACAAACATTTCACTCTGCTATTTTTGGCTGAATGTGCCTTCCAAGCCCCAAAACACCAATTTTAAATAAGCCCAATGAGAGCGTGATTTTCTTCTTTTTATGTAATATGGAACCCAAAACACCGTTTTACTTTTGTTACGAGAGATTCTGGTGCGCACTCACTTATTTCAATGTGAATTGAAAGAAGCCCTATCAAACCTTATTTGTCTTCTTTCTACGCATATGGAAGCGAAAAGACGTTGTTTTGTTATTTTGGTCTCATTGCATACACTTTGCAATTTATGGGGTCCATAGAACACGACGAAATAAGCGAAATCCAAGATTCTTCTTTCTATGGAGATGGAACTCAAATCTACCTGTTTTGCTTTGTTTAGATTTATTACACTTCGTTTGTCTTTTGGTGGGTGAATGAACACCGAAAGAAAAATCCAAGCTTATTCGTCACCTTTCTATGGAGATGGAACCAAAACACCAATACTTGATTTGGGCTGAAAACAAACATTTCACTCTGCTATTTTTGGCTGAATGTGCCTTCCAAGCCCCAAAACACCAATTTTAAATAAGCCCAATGAGAGCGTGATTTTCTTCTTTTTATGTAATATGGAACCCAAAACACCGTTTTACTTTTGTTACGAGAGATTCTGGTGCGCACTCACTTATTTCAATGTGAATTGAAAGAAGCCCTATCAAACCTTATTTGTCTTCTTTCTACGCATATGGAAGCGAAAAGACGTTGTTTTGTTATTTTGGTCTCATTGCATACACTTTGCAATTTATGGGGTCCATAGAACACGACGAAATAAGCGAAATCCAAGATTCTTCTTTCTATGGAGATGGAACTCAAATCTACCTGTTTTGCTTTGTTTAGATTTATTACACTTCGCTTGTCTTTTGGTGGGTGAATGAACACCGAAAGAAAAATCCAAGCTTATTCGTCCTCTTTCTATGGAGATGGAACCAAAACACCAATACCTGATTTGGGCTGAAAACAAACATTTCACTGTGCTATTTTTGGTTGAATGTGCCTTCCAGACCCAAGAACACCAAATTGAAATAAGCCTAATCAGAGCGTTGTTATCTTTCTTTTATGTAGATGGAACCCAAAACACCATTTTCCTTTGGTTGGGTATGATTCTGGTGCACACCCAAAAAACACCATGCGAATAGAAAAAATCCCAAACAAAGCTTATTCGTCTTCTTTCTACACATATGGAAGGGAAAAGACGGTGTTTTGTTATTTTGGTCTCATTACATACACTTTGCGATTTCTGGGTCGATGTGCATTTACACCACAGAAAACGACTTGAAATAAGCGAAATCCAAATTCTTATTTCTATGGAGATGGAACCCACATCTACCTGTTTTGTTTAGATTTATTACACTTCGCTTGGCTATTTGTGGGTGAATGAACACCGAAAGAAAAATCCAAGCTTATTCGTCCTCTTTCTATGGAGATGGAACCAAAACACCAATACTTGATTTGGGCTGAAAACAAACATTTCACTCTGCCATTTTTGGCTGAATGTGCCTTCCAAGCCCCAAAACACCAATTTTAAATAAGCCCAATGAGAGCGTGATTTTCTTCTTTTTATGTAATATGGAACCCAAAACACCGTTTTACTTTTGTTACGAGAGATTCTGGTGCGCACTCACTTATTTCAATGTGAATTGAAAGAAGCCGTATCAAACCTTATTTGTCTTCTTTCTACGCATATGGAAGCGAAAAGACGTTGTTTTGTTATTTTGGTATCATTGCATACACTTTGCAATTTATGGGGTCCATAGAACACGACGAAATAAGCGAAATCCAAGATTCTCCTTTCTATGGAGATGGAACCCAAATCTACCTGTTTTGCTTTGTTTAGATTTATTACACTTCGCTTGTCTTTTGGTGGGTGAATGAACACCGAAAGAAAAATCCAAGCTTATTCGTCCTCTTTCTATGGAGATGGAACCAAAACACCAATACTTGATTTGGGTCGAAAACAAACATTTCACTCTGTTCTTTTTGGCTGAATGTGCCTTCCAGATCCAAAAACACCAATTTTAAATAAGCCCAAATGAGAGCGTGATTGTCTTCTTTTTATGCAATATGGAACCCAAAACACCGTTTTACTTCTGTTACGAGAGATTCTGGTGCGCACTCAAAAAACACATTTCAATGTGAATTGAAAGAAGCCCTATCAAACCTTATTTGTCTTCTTTCTACGCATATGGAAGCGAAAAGACGTTGTTTTGTTATTTTGGTCTCATTGCATACACTTTGCAATTTATGGGGTCCATAGAACACGACGAAATAAGCGAAATCCAAGATTCTCCTTTCTATGGAGATGGAACCCAAATCTACGTGTTTTGCTTTGTTTAGATTTATTACACTTCGCTTGTCTTTTGGTGGGTGAATGAACACCGAAAGAATAATCCAAGCTTATTCGTCACCTTTCTATGGAGATGGAACCAAAACACCAATACTTGATTTGGGCTGAAAACAAACATTTCACTCTGCTATTTTTGGCTGAATGTGCCTTCCAAGCCCCAAAACACCAATTTTAAATAAGCCCAAGGAGAGCGTGATTTTCTTCTTTTTATGCAATATGGAACCCAAAACACCGTTTTACTTTTGTTACGAGAGATTCTGGTGCGCACTCACTTATTTCAATGTGAATTGAAAGAAGCCGTATCAAACCTTATTTGTCTTCTTTCTACGCATATGGAAGCGAAAAGACGTTGTTTTGTTATTTTGGTATCATTGCATACACTTTGCAATTTATGGGGTCCATAGAACACGACGAAATAAGCGAAATCCAAGATTCTCCTTCTATGGAGATGGAACCCAAATCTACCTGTTTTGCTTTGTTTAGATTTATTACACTTCGCTTGTGTCAGAGCTGGCTCCGGGTCCCAGCTCACCAAGGACCAACGCTAGCCGATCGTACAGTATCAAAGTCTTTATTGAAGAATAGTCTCCATTTACAAGTCTCAGCGTCCCAGCCCTACGTCTGGACTTTAGACCGGCGAAGCTCTGTCTGGATCTCCACCCCCTGTGCACCAGTTTAATAATCTAATCTTACCCCACCTCTTCCTTCTCTCTCTCTTCCTCTGGGTCTTACTACCCCCCGGGGTCTCATTCCTCCTGGACTCTTCCGACGCAGAGCTTGACCCCTCTGACTCCTCCCCCTCTCTTCGGCGGGCTTTAGGACCTGGCTCCCTACCCGGGCTGCCCACCTTGCCGCCCTCCTGTACATTTGAACTTGGCGCGCACGCGCGTTTTACTTTCCGGATGACCGTTTCCTCGCTCCCTGACGAGGGTGTGGTCAGTCCTGCCTCACGTTCTCCCTCTGCCTGCGCGCTCCCTGATCCCGATGCCTTGGACTCCTCCCCCCTACTGCACTCTGGGGGGGACGCTGGCCCGGATTTCCAGCTGCTACTCTCTGAGTCCCCTCCTTCCCGAGGTGTCCCCCTGGGCACTCCCCTTGCCCTGACCATGGGGGCCCCTTTCTGTGAATCCTCCGAGTCACTGGAGAGACTCAGAGACCTCGGACTACTGTCGCCGCTGACATTTCCTTCCGACTCCTCCCCCTCGCTCTCCGTTTCTTCCCTCTCCTGTGACTCTGCTCCTGAACCCCTGACATCCATCCCCCCCTCGAAGCCCCCCCTTCCCCCCTCCCCTTCCTCCGGCGGGGGTGCTGGGTGCTCCGTCGTTGTGGGGGTGAATGGTGGATACAGTTCGTCCCCCGTGGCGTGCATCCAGTTAGAGAAATCCGGCTCGTCCTCCATGTCTTCGCCGACCTCGTTCTCCTCTGCTTCCATCTCCGTGCCGCCATGCTCGAACCCAACGTCCTCCCCCATCACGTCCATGTCCCTCTCACCCTCGTTCCCCTCTGGGTCCGTTGCCTGCCAAGGGCCCCTCAGCCACCTCTCCTCTCCTCGATTGTCCCACCAAAAGGAGCGGTCTGAGGCAAACCCCGAGGGCGAGCCCTCCGGTGAACGTGTTTCTAATGCTGGTTCTTCGTCCGAGGTGAATCCCTGGAACGTGCTGGTAGAAAGCGTGGGTGTGAAAAGCCAGTCGTCGAAATACTCGGCTGGCATGGGCCTGTGTGGGAACAAGGCATGAAACTCCTCTTTGAGGAGCGGCTCGTCCAGGGCATAGTCCGGCACCCAACTGTTGGCGCTGGCCGGGGTACCCTCCCTTGCGAGAAAATATTCTACTCCCTCTTCCCCCCATCTCGAGTCCAAAATCTCTGTGACCTGGTTGATGGGTTCCCTTCTTGGCGACTCCCTCCTTGGGGGAATCTCCTTATACTGGTCTGGTGCCGTGCCCTGCGCCTGAAATCGGTGAGGTGCTTTGTAGGGCGTGAGCACCGACCTATGGAATACTGGGTGCATTCTGGATCCTTCCGGAAGTGTCAACCGGAAGGCCACCGGATTGATCTGTGCCTCAACTAGGTAAGGTCCTAGCTGCTTATGTCCGAGTTTCTTCTTAGCTAAGGATCTTGTCGGCACTGCGTGGGCCGCTAACCACACCCAGTCTCCCACCTGTATGTCTTCACCAACCCTCCTGTTCTTGTCAGCCTGCAGTTTGTATGCGTGCTTTGCCAGCTCTAACTGCCTCCTAAGCTGCTCGTGGACTTCCTGCAATTCCGCCGCCAAGACTTCCGCTGCCTGTGGCTCCCCCTCCCCCAGTCTCTCTAATCCCGGGAAGGTTCTGGGATGCCTCCCGTTGTTGGCGAAGAACGGCGTCACCCCTGTGGACACGTGCTTCGTGTTGTTGTAAGCGAACTCAGCGAGCGGCAGGTAGTCCACCCATGTCGTCGGCTGTTGATTTGCATAGCATCTCAGGTACTGCTGCATGACGGCGTTGACGCGTTCCGCTTGTCCGTTGGTCTGCGGGTGTCTCGCCGACGCTAGGTTGATCTTGACATTCAGGAAACCCATCAGCTTCTGCCAGAAGCTCGAAATGAACTGGCGCCCCCTGTCGGACAAAATAGACCGTGGCAGTCCATGCACTCTGAAGACGTGGTCTATGAACAGCTTGGCGGTCTGTTCTGCCGTGGCCACCTTCGCGCACGGAATGAAGTGGGCCATTTTAGTGAACATGTCCACCACCACTAGCACTGCCGTTTTACCCCTTGAGCTGGGTAAATCCGTGACAAAGTCCAGGGCCACCCTCTCCCACAGTTCGCTCGGAGTCTGCAGCGGTTCGAGCAGTCCCGCCGGAGGTTTGTGCACTGACTTGGCCCTTTGGCAGGTGTCGCACCTCGAGACGTACTCCGCGACTTCCCCCGCATCTTGGGCCACCAAAAATCCCTGGCAACGAGGTCTGCCGTCTTCTCCTTGCCAAAGTGCCCGGCGGTGGGTGCGTCGTGTAACTGCTGCAGTACCTTCGCCCGGAGGTCGTCTCCCGGTACATAGAGAGCTCCTCTGCGGATGAGCAATCCGTCTCGTACTTGGAACTCGTCGTCCTTCACCGTGCCCTTGTGCACCTCCTCCATCTTGGCTTGTGCAAAGGGGTCCCCCTGCAGTGCTCGACGGACCGCCTCCAAGTCCACGGTTGCTGCAGCGCACGCCCACGCTTTCGGAGCGAAAATGTGCTTGGCCGCTGCTGGTGCCGCCTCTTCAAGGTATTGCGGCTTCCTGGACAGTGCATCCGCCATGATGTTGTTGTCGCCTGGGATGTATTCTATCCTGAAGTCGAAATCCGCGAAAAATTCCGCCCATCTGATGTGCCGCTGGTTTAGGAATCTTGCCGTGCGCCAGTACTCCAGGTTCTTATGATCCGTGCGAACCTGCACGGTGTGCTTGGCCCCGACGAGGAAGTGCCGCCACGCCTTGAATGCTGCATGAATGGCCAGCAACTCCCTGTCCCAGATGGTGTAGTTTTGCTCCGACTTGCTGAGCTTCCTAGAGTAGAAGGCACACGGTCTCCAGTCCCCATGCGGGTCCTCTTGCAACAGTACGGCGCCCACGGCTCTGTCTGAGGCGTCTGTTTCCACCCTCAGCGGTTTGCTGGGATTCACATGCAGTAGCTGCCCTTCGGACGAGAAGAGACGCTTAAGGTTCTGAAAGGACTGCTCCGCTTGCTCCGTCCAGATGAACTTCTTCTTCTTAGAGCTGAGCGTGTCCGTAATGGCCGCCGTCTGCATCGCGAACCCCTTGATGAACTTGCGGTAAAAGTTGGCGAACCCCACAAACCGCTGGACCTCCTTCCGATTGCGCGGGCTCTTCCAGTCCAACACTGCGCGAACCTTGGCGCTGTCCATGGCAAGCCCCTTGTCCGACAGCTTGTAGCCCAGGAAATCCACCTCCTTCCTGTCGAACTGGCACTTCTCCAGCTTGGCATACAGTCGATGCTCCTGCAGTCTCTGCAGAACTTCCTTGACGTCTCTCTCGTGGGTCTCCTCAGATTCTGAGAATATCAGGATGTCGTCCAAGAAGCAGACGCATGTCTTGTAGAGGAGACCCGCCAGGACGTGATGCATGAAAGCTTGAAAACAGTGGGCGCCATTTTGTAAACCGAAGGGCATAACTCTGTATTCATATGTGCCCAGGGGCGTGAACATGGCAGTCTTCCACTCGTCTCCTTCCCGTATGCGAATCAGGTTGTACGCCCCTCGCAGATCCAACTTTGTAAAAACGCGTCCTTTCCTCGCCGTCGCCAGCAGGTCATCTATCTTGGGCATGGGAAAGGCCGCGGGCTTGGTCTTTGAATTTAAGAGCCTGAAGTCTACCACAAGTCTTTTTTGGGGCGTGTCCCTTTTCTTCACAAAGAATACAGGACTGCCCCCCGCTGCCTTCGACTCCCGGATGAAACCGCGCTTCAAGTTGAGGTCTATGAACTCCTTGAGCTCCTGCAGCTCGTCCTCAGACATGGAATACAGTTTCCCGGCTGGCAGCGTCGCTCCTGGCAGGAGGTCAATCTTGCAGTCATAGGGCCTGTGGGGAGGCAGCTTGTCCGCTTCCTTCTCGCAGAAAACCTCCAAAAACGCTGCGTACTTGCGCGGCACTGCTTGCAGCGTGCCTAATTGTAGCTGCGGGTCGTCCCCTCCTTCTTCCGGGCTAGGAAGGATGCAATGTTCCGCGCAATAGGAGGAGCCGAAGGTCAGTTGGCGCTGGTACCACGCCAATGCTGGGCTGTGCCTGTGCAGCCAACTCATGCCCAGGACTACAGGCGTGTCCGACAGGTGGGTGACGTTAAAGCTGATGACTTCTCGGTGATTTCCAATCCGCATCACCATTGGTTGCGTTTGTTGCACCACCTGCCCCCCTAACAAGTCTCTGCCATCCACCGTGACAACGTTCAGGGGCAGTGTGGCTGGTAGCAGTGGTATATTGTGCTGCTGAATGAATTCCAGTCCTATAAAGTCAGCGTTGCTGCCGGAGTCAATGGTGATCGGCACATCCAGAGTGCGTCCATTGGGCAGTTGGAGAGACGCTGTAAGCTGCACCACTGGTTTGGGTGGGAGGGGGTCTGTGGGTTGCAAAAGTGCTGGGGATTGTTTCATTGACTTGTCTGGCTGGACCCCAGTGCCTCTTCCTCCAGCCAGACTCCGTCGTTTAACTGTTGCTGCGTTTTCAATTGAGCTGCTTCAGCGACTGTTGCCGAGGCTGCAGTGTGCTTGTGGAGCCTCTGGGGACACTCTTTCGCCATGTGTTGAGCACTGTCGCAGATGTAGCACTTCCTGTTCCCTCTAGGAGGCTTCGTTTAGGCTGCTCCCGGTGTTAGGGCTCTGTTAGCTGACTGAGCCCTGGCACCTCCTATCTCCATCGGCTCTTCTCCCCCTCCCTGCGAGGGTGTGGAGTGCGCACGCGCTGCTTCTCTGGGAAAGAAGGGAGGTGCTCTGGCTGGTGCCCTTCCCCAACGCCCTTCCTCCCTGTTCCAAGGACGTTCTTCCAGATGCACCCCGATCTCCAGATCCCTCTGGACTACCTGCTGGGTGCTCCTTGGTCTCTCCCCTCTTCCAATCTCCGCTTTTACATCTGCATTCAACCCCTCCCAAAAGAGGTCTCTGACTGGCGCAGAATCTTTTTCCCACCCCAGGGCATGAACCAGTCCGAAAAATCGAGTATGGTACTGCCGCACGCTGGCTTTGCCTTGTTTAAGTCCATGTATGTCCCTCCTGGCAATATCGACGTCTACCTTTGATAAAAAGCATGAGTCCATTGCTTTAATAAAAGCCTTCGCATCTTGGAGCGCTGGATCATTGTCCCTCCATAGATTCCGCAGCCACGTTTTGGCTTCCCCATGCAAATGGGACAGGATAAACCCCACTCTCTCTCTCTCATCTCTAAAGTCTTTGTCAAGGAGATCGAGCGCAAACAGCAGGTCTGCTCTGAAGTTGGGGTACTGCTGCAAACTCCCGTCGAAATGCGATACAAGGCTGCCTCCCCTCCTCCCCAAGCCAATGCCTTCTGCCTTGGATCCCGTTTGCCCCTGTTTAGAAAGCACGTCCAACCTGGCCTGGAGATCCCGGCAGGAGGTAACCATTTCCTCCTCTCTCTTCCTGGATGCAATTACCTCCGTGCTGAGGTGCGTCACCGCTTCTTGCAGGGCTTTTATCTGCTCTTCCGTCGTCATCTTGCCTGAGTTTTGTGAGCTCTGTAAGCACCCCTCCTCTGTCCTCGCTGCGTCGACTCACGTGGCGAGGTTCTTGTTGCCAAAACTTTAAAATGGAGACAGAGCTTACTGTCAGAGCTGGCTCCGGGTCCCAGCTCACCAAGGACCAACGCTAGCCGATCGTACAGTATCAAAGTCTTTATTGAAGAATAGTCTCCATTTACAAGTCTCAGCGTCCCAGCCCTACGTCTGGACTTTAGACCGGCGAAGCTCTGTCTGGATCTCCACCCCCTGTGCACCAGTTTAATACTCTAATCTTACCCCACCTCTTCCTTCTCTCTCTCTTCCTCTGGGTCTTACTACCCCCCGGGGTCTCATTCCTCCTGGACTCTTCCGACGCAGAGCTTGACCCCTCTGACTCCTCCCCCTCTCTTCGGCGGGCTTTAGGACCTGGCTCCCTACCCGGGCTGCCCACCTTGCCGCCCTCCTGTACATTTGAACTTGGCGCGCGCGCGCGTTTTACTTTCCGGATGACCGTTTCCTCGCTCCCTGACGAGGGTGTGGTCAGTCCTGCCTCACGTTCTCCCTCTGCCTGCGCGCTCCCTGATCCCGATGCCTTGGACTCCTCCCCCCTACTGCACTCTGGGGGGGACGCTGGCCCGGATTTCCAGCTGCTACTCTCTGAGTCCCCTCCTTCCCGAGGTGTCCCCCTGGGCACTCCCCTTGCCCTGACCATGGGGGCCCCTTTCTGTGAATCCTCCGAGTCACTGGAGAGACTCAGAGACCTCGGACTACTGTCGCCGCTGACATTTCCTTCCGACTCCTCCCCCTCGCTCTCCGTTTCTTCCCTCTCCTGTGACTCTGCTCCTGAACCCCTGACAGCTTGTCTTTTGGTGGGTGAATGAACACCGAAAGAAAAATCCAAGCTTATTCGTCCTCTTTCTATGGAGATGGAACCAAAACACCAATACTTGATTTGGGTCGAAAACAAACATTTCACTCTGTTCTTTTTGGCTGAATGTGCCTTCCAGACCCAAAAACAAGAATTTTAAATAAGCCCAATGAGAGCGTGATTGTCTTCTTTTTATGCAATATGGAACCCAAAACACCGTTTTACTTCTGTTACGAGAGATTCTGGTGCGCACTCAAAAAACACATTTCAATGTGAATTGAAAGAAGCCCTATCAAACCTTATTTGTCTTCTTTCTACGCATATGGAAGCGAAAAGACGTTGTTTTGTTATTTTGGTCTCATTGCATACACTTTGCAATTTATGGGGTCCATAGAACACGACGAAATAAGCGAAATCCAAGATTCTTCTTTCTATGGAGATGGAACTCAAATCTACCTGTTTTGCTTTGTTTAGATTTATTACACTTCGCTTGTCTTTTGGTGGGTGAATGAACACCGAAAGAAAAATCCAAGCTTATTCGTCCTCTTTCTATGGAGATGGAACCAAAACACCAATACTTGATTTGGGCTGAAAACAAACATTTCACTCTGCTGTTTTTGGTTGAATGTGCCTTCCATACCCAAGAACACCAAATTGAAATAAGCCTAATCAGAGCGTTGTTATCTTTCTTTTAGGTAGATGGAACCCAAAACACCATTTTCCTTTGGTTGGGTATGATTCTGGTGCACACCCAAAAAACACCATGCGAATAGAAAAAATCCCAAACAAAGCTTATTCGTTTTCTTTCTACACATATGGAAGGGAAAAGACGGTGTTTTGTTATTTTGGTCTCATTACATACACTTTGCGATTTCTGGGTCGATGTGCATTTACACCAAAGAAAACGACTTGAAATAAGCGAAATCCAAGATTCTTATTTCTATGGAGATGGAACCCAAATCTACTTGTTTTGCTTTGTTTAGATTTATTAAACTTCGCTTGGCTATTTGTGGGTGAATGAACACCGAAAGAAAAATCCAAGCTTATTCGTCACCTTTCTATGGAGATGGAACCAAGACACCAATACTTGATATGGGCTGAAAACAAACATTTCACTCTGCTATTTTTGGCTGAATGTGCCTTCCAAGCCCCAAAACACCAATTTTAAATAAGCCCAATGAGAGCGTGATTGTCTTCTTTTTATGTAATATGGAACCCAAAACACCGTTTTACTTTTGTTACGAGAGATTCTGGTGCGCACTCACTTATTTCAATGTGAATTGAAAGAAGCCGTATCAAACCTTATTTGTCTTCTTTCTACGCATATGGAAGCGAAAAGACGTTGTTTTGTTATTTTGGTATTGTCAGGGGTTCAGGAGCAGAGGCACAGGATAAGGAGGAAATGGAGAGTGAAGGGGAGGAGTCCGAAGGAAATGTCAGCGATGACAGCGATCCGAGGTCTCTGAGTCTTTCCAGTGAATCGGACGATTCACAGAAAGGAGCTCCCATGGTCAGGGCAAGGGGAGTGCCCAGGGGGACACCTCGGGAAGAAGGGGGCAGAGGGGACTCAGAGAGTAGCAGTTGGAAATCAGGGCCCACGTCCCCCCCAGAGTGCAGTAGGGGGGAGGAGTCCCAGGCATCGGGATCAGGTGGAGCGCTGCCAGCGGGAGAACGTGAGGCAGGATTGACCACACCTCCGTCGGGGAGTGAGGAAACGGTCATCAGGAAAGTTAAACGCGCGCGCGCGCCAAGTTCAAATGTACAGGAGGGAGGCACAGTGGGCAGCCCGGGAAGAGAGCCAGGTCCTAAAGCCCGCCGAAGAGAGAGGGAGGAGTCAGGGGGGTCATCGTCAGCCTCAGAGGAATCCAGGGAGACAGGGGCCCCGGAGGGCAGCAGGACCCAGAGGAGAAAGAAGAGGTGGAGTAAAGCTAGAGTCTTAAACTGGTGTACAGGAGGCGGGGACTCAGATGGAGCTTCGCCGGTCTAAAGTCTAGACGTAGAGCTGGAGCGCTGCGGCGTGGAAATGGAAACTGTACTTCAATAAAGACTTTTGTACATAAATACCAGCCAGCGTTGGTCCTCTGTGAGCTGGGACCAGGAGCCAGCCCTGACAGGTATCATTGCATACACTTTGCAATTTATGGGGTCCATAGAACACGACGAAATAAGCGAAATCCAAGATTCTTCTTTCTATGGAGATGGAACTCAAATCTACCTGTTTTGCTTTGTTTAGATTTATTACACTTCGCTTGTCTTTTGGTGGGTGAATGAACACCGAAAGAAAAATCCAAGCTTATTCGTCCTCTTTCTATGGAAATGGAACCAAGACACCAATATTTGATATGGGCTGAAAACAAACATTTCACTCTATTTTTGGTTGAATGTGCCTTCCAGACCCAAGAACACCAAATTGAAATAAGCCTAATCAGAGCGTTGTTATCTTCCTTTTATGTAGGTGGAACCCAAAACACCTTTTTGCCTTGGTTGGGGATGTTTCTTGTGGACTCCCAAAAAACACCATGCGAATAGAAATAAGCCCATTACATACACTTTGCGATTTCTGGGCCGATGTGCATTTACACCAAAGAAAACGACTTGAAATAAGCGAAATCCAAGATTCTTAATTCTATGGAGATGGAACCCAAATCTACCTGTTTTGCTTTGTTTAGATTTATTACACTTCGCTTGTCTTTTGGTGGGTGAATGAACACCGAAAGAAAAATCCAAGCTTATTCGTCCTCTTTCTATGGAGATGGAACCAAAACACCAATACCTGATTTGGGCTGAAAACAAACATTTCACTCTGCTATTTTTGGTTGAATGTGCCTTCCAGACCCAAGAACACCAAATTGAAATAAGCCTAATCAGAGCGTTGTTATCTTTCTTTTATGTAGATGGAACCCAAAACACCATTTTCCTTTGGTTGGGTATGATACTGGTGCACACCCAAAAAACACCATGCGAATAGAAAAAATCCCAAACAAAGCTTATTCGTCTTCTTTCTACACATATGGAAGGGAAAAGACGGTGTTTTGTTATTTTGGTCTCATTACATACACTTTGCGATTTCTGGGTCGATGTGCATTTACACCACAGAAAACGACTTGAAATAAGCGAAATCCAAATTCTTATTTCTATGGAGATGGAACCCACATCTACCTGTTTTGTTTAGATTTATTACACTTCGCTTGGCTATTTGTGGGTGAATGAACACCGAAAGAAAAATCCAAGCTTATTCGTCCTCTTTCTATGGAGATGGAACCAAAACACCAATACTTGATTTGGGCTGAAAACAAACATTTCACTCTGCCATTTTTGGCTGAATGTGCCTTCCAAGCCCCAAAACACCAATTTTAAATAAGCCCAATGAGAGCGTGATTTTCTTCTTTTTATGTAATATGGAACCCAAAACACCGTTTTACTTTTGTTACGAGAGATTCTGGTGCGCACTCACTTATTTCAATGTGAATTGAAAGAAGCCGTATCAAACCTTATTTGTCTTCTTTCTACGCATATGGAAGCGAAAAGACGTTGTTTTGTTATTTTGGTATCATTGCATACACTTTGCAATTTATGGGGTCCATAGAACACGACGAAATAAGCGAAATCCAAGATTCTCCTTTCTATGGAGATGGAACCCAAATCTACCTGTTTTGCTTTGTTTAGATTTATTACACTTCGCTTGTCTTTTGGTGGGTGAATGAACACCGAAAGAAAAATCCAAGCTTATTCGTCCTCTTTCTATGGAGATGGAACCAAAACACCAATACTTGATTTGGGTCGAAAACAAACATTTCACTCTGTTCTTTTTGGCTGAATGTGCCTTCCAGATCCAAAAACACCAATTTTAAATAAGCCCAATGAGAGCGTGATTGTCTTCTTTTTATGCAATATGGAACCCAAAACACCGTTTTACTTCTGTTACGAGAGATTCTGGTGCGCACTCAAAAAACACATTTCAATGTGAATTGAAAGAAGCCGTATCAAACCTTATTTGTCTTCTTTCTACGCATATGGAAGCGAAAAGACGTTGTTTTGTTATTTTGGTCTCATTGCATACACTTTGCAATTTATGGGGTCCATAGAACACGACGAAATAAGCGAAATCCAAGATTCTTCTTTCTATGGAGATGGAACTCAAATCTACCTGTTTTGCTTTGTTTAGATTTATTACACTTCGCTTGTCTTTTGGTGGGTGAATGAACACCGAAAGAAAAATCCAAGCTTATTCGTCACCTTTCTATGGAGATGGAACCAAAACACCAATACTTGATTTGGGCTGAAAACAAACATTTCACTCTGCTATTTTTGGCTGAATGTGCCTTCCAAGCCCCAAAACACCAATTTTAAATAAGCCCAATGAGAGCGTGATTTTCTTCTTTTTATGCAATATGGAACCCAAAACACCGTTTTACTTTTGTTACGAGAGATTCTGGTGCGCACTCACTTATTTCAATGTGAATTGAAAGAAGCCGTATCAAACCTTATTTGTCTTCTTTCTACGCATATGGAAGCGAAAAGACGTTGTTTTGTTATTTTGGTATCATTGCATACACTTTGCAATTTATGGGGTCCATAGAACACGACGAAATAAGCGAAATCCAAGATTCTCCTTCTATGGAGATGGAACCCAAATCTACCTGTTTTGCTTTGTTTAGATTTATTACACTTCGCTTGTCTTTTGGTGGGTGAATGAACACCGAAAGAAAAATCCAAGCTTATTCGTCCTCTTTCTATGGAGATGGAACCAAAACACCAATACTTGATTTGGGTCGAAAACAAACATTTCACTCTGTTCTTTTTGGCTGAATGTGCCTTCCAGACCCAAAAACACCAATTTTAAATAAGCCCAATGAGAGCGTGATTGTCTTCTTTTTATGCAATATGGAACCCAAAACACCGTTTTACTTCTGTTACGAGAGATTCTGGTGCGCACTCAAAAAACACATTTCAATGTGAATTGAAAGAAGCCCTATCAAACCTTATTTGTCTTCTTTCTACGCATATGGAAGCGAAAAGACGTTGTTTTATTATTTTGGTCTCATTGCATACACTTTGCAATTTATGGGGTCCATAGAACACGACGAAATAAGCGAAATCCAAGATTCTTCTTTCTATGGAGATGGAACTCAAATCTACCTGTTTTGCTTTGTTTAGATTTATTACACTTCGCTTGTCTTTTGGTGGGTGAATGAACACCGAAAGAAAAATCCAAGCTTATTCGTCCTCTTTCTATGGAGATGGAACCAAAACACCAATACTTGATTTGGGCTGAAAACAAACATTTCACTCTGCTATTTTTGGTTGAATGTGCCTTCCAGACCCAAGAACACCAAATTGAAATAAGCCTAATCAGAGCGTTGTTATCTTTCTTTTAGGTAGATGGAACCCAAAACACCATTTTCCTTTGGTTGGGTATGATTCTGGTGCACACCCAAAAAACACCATGCGAATAGAAAAAATCCCAAACAAAGCTTATTCGTTTTCTTTCTACACATATGGAAGGGAAAAGACGGTGTTTTGTTATTTTGGTCTCATTACATACACTTTGCGATTTCTGGGTCAATGTGCATTTACACCAAAGAAAACGACTTGAAATAAGCGAAATCCAAGATTCTTATTTCTATGGAGATGGAACCCAAATCTACTTTTTTTGCTTTGTTTAGATTTATTAAACTTCGCTTGGCTATTTGTGGGTGAATGAACACCGAAAGAAAAATCCAAGCTTATTCGTCACCTTTCTATGGAGATGGAACCAAGACACCAATACTTGATATGGGCTGAAAACAAACATTTCACTCTGCTATTTTTGGCTGAATGTGCCTTCCAAGCCCCAAAACACCAATTTTAAATAAGCCCAATGAGAGCGTGATTGTCTTCTTTTTATGTAATATGGAACCCAAAACACCGTTTTACTTTTGTTACGAGAGATTCTGGTGCGCACTCACTTATTTCAATGTGAATTGAAAGAAGCCGTATCAAACCTTATTTGTCTTCTTTCTACGCATATGGAAGCGAAAAGACGTTGTTTTGTTATTTTGGTATTGTCAGGGGTTCAGGAGCAGAGGCACAGGATAAGGAGGAAATGGAGAGTGAAGGGGAGGAGTCCGAAGGAAATGTCAGCGATGACAGCGATCCGAGGTCTCTGAGTCTTTCCAGTGAATCGGACGATTCACAGAAAGGAGCTCCCATGGTCAGGGCAAGGGGAGTGCCCAGGGGGACACCTCGGGAAGAAGGGGGCAGAGGGGACTCAGAGAGTAGCAGTTGGAAATCAGGGCCCACGTCCCCCCCAGAGTGCAGTAGGGGGGAGGAGTCCCAGGCATCGGGATCAGGTGGAGCGCTGCCAGCGGGAGAACGTGAGGCAGGATTGACCACACCTCCGTCGGGGAGTGAGGAAACGGTCATCAGGAAAGTTAAACGCGCGCGCGCGCCAAGTTCAAATGTACAGGAGGGAGGCACAGTGGGCAGCCCGGGAAGAGAGCCAGGTCCTAAAGCCCGCCGAAGAGAGAGGGAGGAGTCAGGGGGGTCATCGTCAGCCTCAGAGGAATCCAGGGAGACAGGGGCCCCGGAGGGCAGCAGGACCCAGAGGAGAAAGAAGAGGTGGAGTAAAGCTAGAGTCTTAAACTGGTGTACAGGAGGCGGGGACTCAGATGGAGCTTCGCCGGTCTAAAGTCTAGACGTAGAGCTGGAGCGCTGCGGCGTGGAAATGGAAACTGTACTTCAATAAAGACTTTTGTACATAAATACCAGCCAGCGTTGGTCCTCTGTGAGCTGGGACCAGGAGCCAGCCCTGACAGGTATCATTGCATACACTTTGCAATTTATGGGGTCCATAGAACACGACGAAATAAGCGAAATCCAAGATTCTTCTTTCTATGGAGATGGAACTCAAATCTACCTGTTTTGCTTTGTTTAGATTTATTACACTTCGCTTGTCTTTTGGTGGGTGAATGAACACCGAAAGAAAAATCCAAGCTTATTCGTCCTCTTTCTATGGAAATGGAACCAAGACACCAATACTTGATATGGGCTGAAAACAAACATTTCACTCTATTTTTGGTTGAATGTGCCTTCTAGACCCAAGAACACCAAATTGAAATAAGCCTAATCAGAGCGTTGTTATCTTCCTTTTATGTAGGTGGAACCCAAAACACCTTTTTGCCTTGGTTGGGGATGTTTCTTGTGGACTCCCAAAAAACACCATGCGAATAGAAATAAGCCCATTACATACACTTTGCGATTTCTGGGTCGATGTGCATTTACACCAAAGAAAACGACTTGAAATAAGCGAAATCCAAGATTCTTAATTCTATGGAGATGGAACCCAAATCTACCTGTTTTGCTTTGTTTAGATTTATTACACTTCGCTTGTCTTTTGGTGGGTGAATGAACACCAAAAGAAAAATCCAAGCTTATTCGTCCTCTTTCTATGGAGATGGAACCAAAACACCAATACCTGATTTGGGCTGAAAACAAACATTTCACTCTGCTATTTTTGGTTGAATGTGCCTTCCAGACCCAAGAACACCAAATTGAAATAAGCCTAATCAGAGCGTTGTTATCTTTCTTTTATGTAGATGGAACCCAAAACACCATTTTCCTTTGGTTGGGTATGATACTGGTGCACACCCAAAAAACACCATGCGAATAGAAAAAATCCCAAACAAAGCTTATTCGTCTTCTTTCTACACATATGGAAGGGAAAAGACGGTGTTTTGTTATTTTGGTCTCATTACATACACTTTGCGATTTCTGGGTCGATGTGCATTTACACCACAGAAAACGACTTGAAATAAGCGAAATCCAAATTCTTATTTCTATGGAGATGGAACCCACATCTACCTGTTTTGTTTAGATTTATTACACTTCGCTTGGCTATTTGTGGGTGAATGAACACCGAAAGAAAAATCCAAGCTTATTCGTCCTCTTTCTATGGAGATGGAACCAAAACACCAATACTTGATTTGGGCTGAAAACAAACATTTCACTCTGCCATTTTTGGCTGAATGTGCCTTCCAAGCCCCAAAACACCAATTTTAAATAAGCCCAATGAGAGCGTGATTGTCTTCTTTTTATGTAATATGGAACCCAAAACACCGTTTTACTTTTGTTACGAGAGATTCTGGTGCGCACTCACTTATTTCAATGTGAATTGAAAGAAGCCGTATCAAACCTTATTTGTCTTCTTTCTACGCATATGGAAGCGAAAAGACGTTGTTTTGTTATTTTGGTATCATTGCATACACTTTGCAATTTATGGGGTCCATAGAACACGACGAAATAAGCGAAATCCAAGATTCTCCTTTCTATGGAGATGGAACCCAAATCTACCTGTTTTGCTTTGTTTAGATTTATTACACTTCGCTTGTCTTTTGGTGGGTGAATGAACACCGAAAGAAAAATCCAAGCTTATTCGTCCTCTTTCTATGGAGATGGAACCAAAACACCAATACTTGATTTGGGTCGAAAACAAACATTTCACTCTGTTCTTTTTGGCTGAATGTGCCTTCCAGATCCAAAAACACCAATTTTAAATAAGCCCAATGAGAGCGTGATTGTCTTCTTTTTATGCAATATGGAACCCAAAACACCGTTTTACTTCTGTTACGAGAGATTCTGGTGCGCACTCAAAAAACACATTTCAATGTGAATTGAAAGAAGCCCTATCAAACCTTATTTGTCTTCTTTCTACGCATATGGAAGCGAAAAGACGTTGTTTTGTTATTTTGGTCTCATTGCATACACTTTGCAATTTATGGGGTCCATAGAACACGACGAAATAAGCGAAATCCAAGATTCTTCTTTCTATGGAGATGGAACTCAAATCTACCTGTTTTGCTTTGTTTAGATTTATTACACTTCGCTTGTCTTTTGGTGGGTGAATGAACACCGAAAGAAAAATCCAAGCTTATTCGTCACCTTTCTATGGAGATGGAACCAAAACACCAATACTTGATTTGGGCTGAAAACAAACATTTCACTCTGCTATTTTTAGCTGAATGTGCCTTCCAAGCCCCAAAACACCAATTTTAAATAAGCCCAATGAGAGCGTGATTTTCTTCTTTTTATGCAATATGGAACCCAAAACACCGTTTTACTTTTGTTACGAGAGATTCTGGTGCGCACTCACTTATTTCAATGTGAATTGAAAGAAGCCGTATCAAACCTTATTTGTCTTCTTTCTACGCATATGGAAGCGAAAAGACGTTGTTTTGTTATTTTGGTCTCATTGCATACACTTTGCAATTTATGGGGTCCATAGAACACGACGAAATAAGCGAAATCCAAGATTCTTCTTTCTATGGAGATGGAACTCAAATCTACCTGTTTTGCTTTGTTTAGATTTATTACACTTCGCTTGTCTTTTGGTGGGTGAATGAACACCGAAAGAAAAATCCAAGCTTATTCGTCCTCTTTCTATGGAGATGGAACCAAAACACCAATACTTGATTTGGGCTGAAAACAAACATTTCACTCTGCTATTTTTGGTTGAATGTGCCTTCCAGACCCAAGAACACCAAATTGAAATAAGCCTAATCAGAGCGTTGTTATCTTTCTTTTAGGTAGATGGAACCCAAAACACCATTTTCCTTTGGTTGGGTATGATTCTGGTGCACACCCAAAAAACACCATGCGAATAGAAAAAATCCCAAACAAAGCTTATTCGTTTTCTTTCTACACATATGGAAGGGAAAAGACGGTGTTTTGTTATTTTGGTCTCATTACATACACTTTGCGATTTCTGGGTCGATGTGCATTTACACCAAAGAAAACGACTTGAAATAAGCGAAATCCAAGATTCTTATTTCTATGGAGATGGAACCCAAATCTACTTTTTTTGCTTTGTTTAGATTTATTAAACTTCGCTTGGCTATTTGTGGGTGAATGAACACCGAAAGAAAAATCCAAGCTTATTCGTCACCTTTCTATGGAGATGGAACCAAGACACCAATACTTGATATGGGCTGAAAACAAACATTTCACTCTGCTATTTTTGGCTGAATGTGCCTTCCAAGCCCCAAAACACCAATTTTAAATAAGCCCAATGAGAGCGTGATTGTCTTCTTTTTATGTAATATGGAACCCAAAACACCGTTTTACTTTTGTTACGAGAGATTCTGGTGCGCACTCACTTATTTCAATGTGAATTGAAAGAAGCCGTATCAAACCTTATTTGTCTTCTTTCTACGCATATGGAAGCGAAAAGACGTTGTTTTGTTATTTTGGTATTGTCAGGGGTTCAGGAGCAGAGGCACAGGATAAGGAGGAAATGGAGAGTGAAGGGGAGGAGTCCGAAGGAAATGTCAGCGATGACAGCGATCCGAGGTCTCTGAGTCTTTCCAGTGAATCGGACGATTCACAGAAAGGAGCTCCCATGGTCAGGGCAAGGGGAGTGCCCAGGGGGACACCTCGGGAAGAAGGGGGCAGAGGGGACTCAGAGAGTAGCAGTTGGAAATCAGGGCCCACGTCCCCCCCAGAGTGCAGTAGGGGGGAGGAGTCCCAGGCATCGGGATCAGGTGGAGCGCTGCCAGCGGGAGAACGTGAGGCAGGATTGACCACACCTCCGTCGGGGAGTGAGGAAACGGTCATCAGGAAAGTTAAACGCGCGCGCGCGCCAAGTTCAAATGTACAGGAGGGAGGCACAGTGGGCAGCCCGGGAAGAGAGCCAGGTCCTAAAGCCCGCCGAAGAGAGAGGGAGGAGTCAGGGGGGTCATCGTCAGCCTCAGAGGAATCCAGGGAGACAGGGGCCCCGGAGGGCAGCAGGACCCAGAGGAGAAAGAAGAGGTGGAGTAAAGCTAGAGTCTTAAACTGGTGTACAGGAGGCGGGGACTCAGATGGAGCTTCGCCGGTCTAAAGTCTAGACGTAGAGCTGGAGCGCTGCGGCGTGGAAATGGAAACTGTACTTCAATAAAGACTTTTGTACATAAATACCAGCCAGCGTTGGTCCTCTGTGAGCTGGGACCAGGAGCCAGCCCTGACAGGTATCATTGCATACACTTTGCAATTTATGGGGTCCATAGAACACGACGAAATAAGCGAAATCCAAGATTCTTCTTTCTATGGAGATGGAACTCAAATCTACCTGTTTTGCTTTGTTTAGATTTATTACACTTCGCTTGTCTTTTGGTGGGTGAATGAACACCGAAAGAAAAATCCAAGCTTATTCGTCCTCTTTCTATGGAAATGGAACCAAGACACCAATACTTGATATGGGCTGAAAACAAACATTTCACTCTATTTTTGGTTGAATGTGCCTTCCAGACCCAAGAACACCAAATTGAAATAAACCTAATCAGAGCGTTGTTATCTTCCTTTTATGTAGGTGGAACCCAAAACACCTTTTTGCCTTGGTTGGGGATGTTTCTTGTGGACTCCCAAAAAACACCATGCGAATAGAAATAAGACCATTACATACACTTTGCGATTTCTGGGTCGATGTGCATTTACACCAAAGAAAACGACTTGAAATAAGCGAAATCCAAGATTCTTAATTCTATGGAGATGGAACCCAAATCTACCTGTTTTGCTTTGTTTAGATTTATTACACTTCGCTTGTCTTTTGGTGGGTGAATGAACACCGAAAGAAAAATCCAAGCTTATTCGTCCTCTTTCTATGGAGATGGAACCAAAACACCAATACCTGATTTGGGCTGAAAACAAACATTTCACTCTGCTATTTTTGGTTGAATGTGCCTTCCAGACCCTAGAACACCAAATTGAAATAAGCCTAATCAGAGCGTTGTTATCTTTCTTTTATGTAGATGGAACCCAAAACACCATTTTCCTTTGGTTGGGTATGATACTGGTGCACACCCAGAAAACACCATGAGAACAGAAAAAATCCCAAACAAAGCTTATTCGTCTTCTTTCTACACATATGGAAGGGAAAAGACGGTGTTTTGTTATTTTGGTCTCATTGCATACACTTTGCGATTTCTGGGTCGATGTGCATTTACACCACAGAAAACGACTTGAAATAAGCGAAATCCAAATTCTTATTTCTATGGAGATGGAACCCACATCTACCTGTTTTGTTTAGATTTATTACACTTCGCTTGGCTATTTGTGGGTGAATGAACACCGAAAGAAAAATCCAAGCTTATTCGTCCTCTTTCTATGGAGATGGAACCAAAACACCAATACTTGATTTGGGCTGAAAACAAACATTTCACTCTGCTATTTTTGGCTGAATGTGCCTTCCAAGCCCCAAAACACCAATTTTAAATAAGCCCAATGAGAGCGTGATTGTCTTCTTTTTATGTAATATGGAACCCAAAACACCGTTTTACTTTTGTTACGAGAGATTCTGGTGCGCACTCACTTATTTCAATGTGAATTGAAAGAAGCCGTATCAAACCTTATTTGTCTTCTTTCTACGCATATGGAAGCCGAAAGACGTTGTTTTGTTATTTTGGTATCATTGCATACACTTTGCAATTTATGGGGTCCATAGAACACGACGAAATAAGCGAAATCCAAGATTCTTCTTTCTATGGAGATGGAACTCAAATCTACCTGTTTTGCTTTGTTTAGATTTATTACACTTCGCTTGTCTTTTGGTGGGTGAATGAACACCGAAAGAAAAATCCAAGCTTATTCGTCCTCTTTCTATGGAGATGGAACCAAGACACCAATACTTGATTTGGGTCGAAAACAAACATTTCACTCTGTTCTTTTTGGCTGAATGTGCCTTCCAGACCCAAAAACACCAATTTTAAATAAGCCCAATGAGAGCGTGATTGTCTTCTTTTTATGCAATATGGAACCCAAAACACCGTTTTACTTCTGTTACGAGAGATTCTGGTTTGCACTCAAAAAACACATTTCAATGTGAATTGAAAGAAGCCGTATCAAACCTTATTTGTCTTCTTTCTACGCATATGGAAGCGAAAAGACGTTGTTTTGTTATTTTGGTCTCATTGCATACACTTTGCAATTTATGCGGTCCATAGAACACGACGAAATAAGCGAAATCCAAGATTCTTCTTTCTATGGAGATGGAACTCAAATCTACCTGTTTTGCTTTGTTTAGATTTATTACACTTCGCTTGTCTTTTGGTGGGTGAATGAACACCGAAAGAAAAATCCAAGCTTATTCGTCCTCTTTCTATGGAGATGGAACCAAAACACCAATACCTGATTTGGGCTGAAAACAAACATTTCACTCTATTTTTGGTTGAATGTGCCTTCCAGACCCAAGAACACCAAATTGAAATAAGCCTAATCAGAGCGTTGTTATCTTCCTTTTATGTAGGTGGAACCCAAAACACCTTTTTGCCTTGGTTGGGGATGTTTCTTGTGGACTCCCAAAAAACACCATGCGAATAGAAATAAGCCCATTACATACACTTTGCGATTTCTGGGTCGATGTGCATTTACACCAAAGAAAACGACTTGAAATAAGCGAAATCCAAGATTCTTAATTCTATGGAGATGGAACCCAAATCTACCTGTTTTGCTTTGTTTAGATTTATTACACTTCGCTTGTCTTTTGGTGGGTGAATGAACACCGAAAGAAAAATCCAAGCTTATTCGTCCTCTTTCTATGGAGATGGAACCAAAACACCAATACCTGATTTGGGCTGAAAACAAACATTTCTGTCAGGGGTTCAGGAGCAGAGGCACAGGATAAGGAGGAAATGGAGAGTGAAGGGGAGGAGTCCGAAGGAAATGTCAGCGATGACAGCGATCCGAGGTCTCTGAGTCTTTCCACTGAATCGGACGATTCACAGAAAGGAGCTCCCATGGTCAGGGCAAGGGGAGTGCCCAGGGGGACACCTCGGGAAGAAGGGGGCAGAGGGGACTCAGAGAGTAGCAGTTGGAAATCAGGGCCCACGTCCCCCCCAGAGTGCAGTAGGGGGGAGGAGTCCCAGGCATCGGGATCAGGTGGAGCGCTGCCAGCGGGAGAACGTGAGGCAGGATTGACCACACCTCCGTCGGGGAGTGAGGAAACGGTCATCAGGAAAGTTAAACGCGCGCGCGCGCCAAGTTCAAATGTACAGGAGGGAGGCACAGTGGGCAGCCCGGGAAGAGAGCCAGGTCCTAAAGCCCGCCGAAGAGAGAGGGAGGAGTCAGGGGGGTCATCGTCAGCCTCAGAGGAATCCAGGGAGACAGGGGCCCCGGAGGGCAGCAGGACCCAGAGGAGAAAGAAGAGGTGGAGTAAAGCCAGAGTCTTAAACTGGTGTACAGGGGGCGGGGACTCAGATGGAGCTTCGCCGGTCTAAAGTCTAGACGTAGAGCTGGAGCGCTGCGGCGTGGAAATGGAAACTGTACTTCAATAAAGACTTTTGTACATAAATACCAGCCAGCGTTGGTCCTCTGTGAGCTGGGACCAGGAGCCAGCCCTGACAGTAAGCTCCATCTCCTGAAAGATTTTCCACCAAGAACCTTGCAACGTGAGTCTACGTAGCGAGGGGAGAGAAGTGGTGCTTTGCGAGCTCACAAGAATCAGACAAGATGACTACAGAACAGGAATGGACAGACCTGCGAAATGCTGTGGTTCAACTCAACGCAGAGGTGCGTGCCTCCAGAAAAAGGGAAGAGGAAATGGATACAGTCTGCAAGGATCTCCAAGCCAGGTTGGACATGCTCACTAGACAAGGGCAACCGGGACCCAAACCAGAGGGCATAGGGCTGGGGGAAAGGGGAGGCAGTCTGGTATCCCATTTTGACGGGAGTTTACCACAGTACCCTAATTTCCGAGCAGACTTGCTCTTTGCGCTGAATCTGCTGGAAAAGGACTTTAGAGATGAAAGAGAAAAAGTGGGGTTTATCCTATCCCATTTGCATGGGGAAGCCAAAGCGTGGCTGAGAAATTTATGGAGAGATAATGATCCGGCGCTCCAAGATGCGGATGCGTTCATTAAAGCCATGGATTCATGTTTTTTATCGAAGATAGACGTCGATCTTGCCAGAAGAGACATACATGGTCTCAAACAAGGCAAAGCCAGTGTAAGGCAGTATCATGCCCGCTTTTTTGCATTAGTCCACGCGCTGGGGTGGGAGAAGAATTCTGCTCCAGTCAGAGACCTTTTCTGGGAAGGATTGAATGCAAATGTGAAAGATGAGATTGCAAGGGGAGAGAGACCTAAGACCACTCAACAAGTGGTTCAGAGGGCGCTGGAAATCGGCGTGCGTTTGGAAGAACGTCCATGGAACAGAGACGAAGGGCGTTGGGGACGTACACCAGCGAAAGCACCTCCCCATTTTCCCAAAGATGCAGCGCGTGCGCAATCCACACCCCCCCAAGGAGGGGGGGAAGAACCGATGGAGCTTGGAGGTGCCAGGGCTCAGTCAGCTACCAGAGTCTTACCACCGGGAGCAGCCAAAGCGAAGCTTCCTAGAGGGAACAGGAAGTGCTACATCTGTGACAGTGCCCAGCACATGGCGAAAGAGTGTCCCCAGAGGCTCCATAAGCACACTGCAGCCTCTGCAACAGTATCAAACCCAGCTTACCAGGGAGAACCACTGCAGGGAAACGGCAGAGTCTGGCTGGAGGAAGAAGCACTGGGGTCCAGCCAGACAAGTCAGTGAAGCAATCCCCAGAGATTTTGCAGCCCACAGACCCCCTCCCACCCAAACCAGTGGTGCAGCTTACAGCGTTGCTTCAACTGCCCAATGGACTCACTATGGAAGTGCCAATTACCATTGACTCTGGGAGTAACGCGGACTTTATAGGACTGGATTTCATTCAAAAGCACAAAGTAGCACTACTGCCGGCCACGCTGCCTTTGCAGGTGGTCACGGTGGATGGCAGGGAATTGCTGGGGGGGCAAGTGGTGCACCAAACGCCTCCCATGGTGATGCAAATTGGCAATCACCGAGAAGTCATCAGCTTCAATGTCACTCACCTGTCAGACACGCCTGTAGTATTGGGCATGAGTTGGCTGCACAGGCACAGTCCAGCGCTGGCGTGGTACCAGCGCCAACTGACCTTCGGCTCCTCCTACTGTGCGGAAAACTGCATTCTGTCTGACCTGGAAGGGGGAGAAGATGACCCGCAGCTACAATTAGGAACGCTGCAAGCAGTGCCACTCAAGTATGCAGCGTTTTTGGAGGTTTTCTGCGAGAAAGAAGCGGACAAGCTGCCTCCCCACCGGCCCTATGACTGCAAGATTGACCTCCTGCCTGGGGCGACGCTGCCAACAGGGAAACTGTATTCCATGTCTGAAGACGAGATGCAGGAACTCAGGGAGTTCATAGACCTCAACTTGAAGCGCGGTTTCATCCGGGAGTCGAAGGCAGTGGGGGGCAGTCCTGTATTCTTTGTGAAGAAGAAGGACACGCCCCAAAAAAGACTTGTGGTAGACTTCAGAATTTTAAATTCCAGAACCAAGCCCACGGCCTTTCCCATGCCCAAAATAGACGACCTGCTGGCAACGGTGAGGAAAGGACGCGTTTTCACAAAGTTGGATCTGCGAGGGGCGTACAACTTGATCCGCATACGGGAGGGCGACGAGTGGAAGACTGCCATGTTCACGCCCCTGGGCACCTATGAATACAGAGTTATGCCCTTTGGATTACAAAATGGCTCTCACTGTTTTCAAGCCTTCATGCATCACTTACTGGCGGGTCTCCTCTACAAGAAATGCGTCTGCTTCCTGGACGACATCCTGATATTCTCAGAATCGGAGGAGACCCACGAGGGAGAAGTCAAGGAAGTTCTGCAGCGACTGCAGGAGCATAGGCTGTACGCCAAGCTGGAGAAGTGCCAGTTCGACAGGAAGGAGGTAGATTTCCTGGGCTACAAGTTGTCGGACAAGGGGCTAGCCATGGACAGCGCCAAGGTTCGAGCAGTGTTGGACTGGAAGAGCCCGCGCAACCGGAAGGAGGTCCAGCGCTTTGTGGGTTTCGCCAACTTTTACCGCAAGTTCATCAAGGGATTCGCGATGCAGACAGCGGCTGTCAGAGCTGGCTCCGGGTCCCAGCTCACCAAGGACCAACGCTAGCCGATAGTATAGTATCAAAGTCTTTATTGAATAATAGTTTGCATTTCAAAGCCTCAGCGTCCCAGCTCTACGTCTGAACTCTAGACCGGCGAAGCTCCATCTGAGTCTTCGCCCCCTGCACACCAGTTTAACACTCTAATCTTACTCCACCTCTTCCTTCTCTCTCTCTTCCTCTGGGTCCTACTACCCCCCGGTGTCTCCTCCCTCCTGGACTCTTCTGATGCAGACGTTGACCCCTCTGACTCTTTCCCCTCTCTTCAGCGGGCTTTAGGACCTGGCTCCCTACCCGGGCTGCCCACCTTGCCGCCTTCCTGTACATTTGAACTTGGCGCGCGCGCGCGTTTAACTTTCCTGATGACCGTTTCCTCGCTCCCTGACGAGGGTGTGGTCGCTCCTGCCTCACGTTCTCCCGCTGCCCGTGCGCCACCTGATCCCGATGCTTGGGACTCCTCCCCCCTACTGCCCTCTGGGGGGGACGCTGGTCCGGATTTCCAGCTGCTACTCTCTGAGTCCCCTCTGGCCCCTTCTTCCTGAGGTGCCCCCCTGGGCACTTCCCTTGCCCTGACTATGGGGGCCCCTTTCTGTGAATCTTCCGAGTCACTGGAGAGACTCAGAGACCTCGGACTGCTGTCTTCGCTGACATTTCCTTCAGACTCCTCCCCCTCGCTCTCCATTTCCTCCCTCTCCTGTGACTCTGCTCCTGAACCCCTGACAGCGGCCATTACAGACACGCTCAGCTCCAAGAAGAAGAAGTTCATCTGGACGGAGCAAGCGGAGCAGTCCTTTCAGAACCTCAAGCGTCTCTTCTCCTCCGAGGAGCAGCTACTGCACGTGAATCCCAGCAGACCGATGAGGGTTGAAACAGACGCCTCGGACAGAGCCGTGGGAGCTGTACTGTTGCAGCAGGACCCGCATGGGAACTGGAGACCGTGCGCCTTCTACTCTCGAAAGCTCAGCAAGTCAGAGCAGAACTACACCATCTGGGACAGGGAGTTGCTGGCCATTCATGCAGCATTCAAGGCGTGGCGGCACTTCCTCATCGGAGCCAAACACACAGTGCAGGTTCGCACGGACCATAAGAACCTGGAGTACTGGCGCACGGCAAGGTTCCTGAACCAGCGGCACATACGGTGGGCGGAGTTCTTTGCAGATTTCGACTTCCGGATAGAGTACATCCCAGGCGACAACAACATCATGGCAGATGCACTGTCCAGGAAGCCGCAATACCTCGAGGAGGCGGCACCAGCAGCGGCCAAGCACATTTTCGCACCGGAAGCGTGGGCGTGCGCTTCAGCAACCGTGGACCTGGAAGCTGTACGTCGAGCGCTGCAGGAAGACCCCTTTGCACAAGCCAAGATGGAGGAGGTGCACAAGGGCACGGTGAAGGACGATGCGTTCCAGATACGCGACGGGTTGCTCATCCGCAGAGGGGCCCTCTACGTACCGGGAGACGACCTCCGCGCGAAAGTACTGCAGCAGTTGCACAACGCACCCACAGCAGGGCACTTTGGCAAGGAGAAGACGGCAGAATTAGTTGCCAGAGATTTTTGGTGGCCCAAGATGAGGGTGGAAGTCGCGGAGTACGTCGCGAGGTGCGACACCTGCCAAAGGGCCAAGTCAGTGCACAAACCTCCGGCGGGGCTGCTCGAACCGCTGCAGACCCCGAGTGCACCGTGGGAGAGGGTGGCCCTGGACTTTGTCACGGATTTACCCAGCTCGAGGGGCAAAACGGCAGTGCTAGTGGTGGTGGACATGTTCACCAAAATGGCCCACTTCATTCCGTGCGCGAAGGTGGCCACGGCGGAACAGACCGCCAAACTGTTTATAGACCACGTCTTCCGGGTGCACGGTCTGCCACGGTCTATCTTGTCCGACAGGGGGCGGCAGTTCATCTCAAACTTCTGGCAGAAGCTGATGGGTTTACTAAACGTCAAGATCAACCTAGCGTCGGCGAGACACCCGCAGACCAACGGACAAGCGGAGCGAGTCAACGCCATCATGCAGCAGTACCTGAGATGCTATGCAAATCAGCAGCCGGCAACATGGGTGGACTACCTGCCGCTCGCTGAGTTCGCCTACAACAACACGAAGCACGTGTCCACGGGCGTGACACCGTTCTTCGCCAACAACGGGAGACATCCCAGAACCTTCCCGGGATTAGAGAGACTGGGGGAGGGGGAGCCACAGGCAGCGGAAGTCTTGGCGGCAGAATTGCAGGAGGTGCATGAACAGCTTCGGAGGCAGTTAGAATTAGCAAAGCACGCATACAAACTGCAGGCTGATAAGCACAGACGGGTTGGGGAGGACATACAAGTGGGAGACTGGGTTTGGTTAGCAGCCCAGGCAGTGCCGACCAGATCGTTAGCGAAGAAGAAGCTCGGGCATAAGCAGCTAGGACCTTACCAAGTCGAGGCACAGATCAATCCAGTGGCCTTCCGGTTGACACTTCCGGAGGGGTCCAGAATGCACCCAGTGTTCCATAGGTCAGTGCTCACGCCCTACAAAGCACCTCACAGATTTCAGGCGCAGGGCACGGCACCAGACCAGTATAGGGAGACGCACACAAGGAGGGGGTCGCCACGGGGGGAACCCATCAACCAGGTCACAGAGATTTTAGACTCGAGATGGGGGGAAGAGGGAGTAGAATATTTCCTCGCCAAAGAAGGTACCCCGGCCAGCGCCAACAGTTGGGTGCCGGACTATGCCTTGGACGAGCCTCTTCTCAAGGAAGAGTTTCATGCCTTGTTCCCGCACAGACCCATGCCAGCCGAGTATTTCGACGACTGGCTTTTCACACCCACGCTTTCAGCCAGCACGTTCCAGGGGTTCACCTCGGACGACGAACCGGCACTGGACACACGCTCCCCGGAGGGATCGCCCTCAGGGTCTGCCTCAGACCAATCTTTGTGGTGGGACGATCGACCAGAGGAGCGGTGGAGGAGGAGGTGGATGGGGGGTCCCTGGCAGGCAACGGCCCCAGAGGTCAACGGGGGAGAGATGGACACGGACGTGCTGGGGGAGGACCTTGGGTTCGAGCACGGCGGCACAGAGATGGAAGCAGAGTAAATCGAGGTCGGCGAGAGCACGGAGGACGAGCTGGACTTATCCGGTTGGATGCACGCCAAGGGGGACGAACTGTATCCGCCAACCACCCCCACAACGACGGAGCACCCGGCACCCGCGCCTGAAGGAGGGGAGGGGGGAAGGGGGGGTGTCAGGGGTTCAGGAGCAGAGTCACAGGAGAGGGAGGAAATGGAGAGCGAGGAGGAGGAGTCTGAAGGAAATGTCAGCGAAGACAGCAGTCCAAGGTCTCTGAGTCTCTCCAGTGACTCGGAAGATTCACAGAAAGGGGCCCCCATGGTCAGGGCAAGGGGAGTGCCCAGGGGGGCACCTCAGGAAGAAGGGGCCAGAGGGGACTCAGAGAGTAGCAGCTGGAAATCCGGACCAGCGTCCCCCCCAGAGGGCAGTAGGGGGGAGGAGTCCCAAGCATCGGGATCAGGTGGCGCGCGGGCAGCGGGAGAACGTGAGGCAGGAGCGACCACACCCTCGGCAGGGAGCGAGGAAACGGTCATCAGGAAAGTTAAACGCGCGCGCGCGCCAAGTTCAAATGTACAGGAAGGCGGCAAGGTGGGCAGCCCGGGTAGGGAGCCAGGTCCTAAAGCCCGCCGAAGAGAGGGGGAAGAGTCAGAGGGCTCAACATCTGCTTCAGAAGAGTCCCGGAGGGAGGAGACACCGGGGGGTAGTAGGACCCAGAGGAAGAGAGAGAGAAGGAAGAGGTGGAGTAAGATTAGAGTGTTAAGCTGGTGCGCAGGGGGGGAAGACTCAGATGGAGCTTCGCCGGTCTAAAGTTCAGACGTAGAGCTGGGACGCTGAGGCTTTGAAATGGAAACTATTCTTCAATAAAGACTTTGATAATATACTATCGGCTAGCGTTGGTCCTTGGTGAGCTGGGACCCGGAGCCAGCCCTGACAGTAAGCTCCATCTCTTAAAAAAGTTTTGGCACCAGGAACCTCGCCACGTGAGTCGACGCAGCGAGGGAAGAAGAGGGGTGCTTCCCGAGCTCACAACACTCAGGCAAGATGACTACGGAAGAGCAAATAAAAGCCCTGCAAGAAGCGGTGACACAACTCAGCACAGAGGCACTTGCATCCAGGAAGAGAGAGGAGGAAATGGTTACCGCCTGCCGGGATCTCCAGGTCAGGTTGGACGTGCTTTCTAAACAGGGGCAAACGGGATCCAAGGCAGAAGGCATTGGCTTGGGGAGAAGGGGAGGCAGCCTTGTATCGCATTTCGACGGGAGTTTGCAGCAGTACCCCAACTTCAGAGCAGACCTGCTGTTTGCGCTGGATCTACTTGACAAAGACTTTAGAGATGAGAGAGAGAAAGTGGGGTTTATCTTGTCCCATTTGCATGGGGAAGCCAAAACGTGGCTGAGGAATCTATGGAGGGACAATGATCCAGCGCTCCAAGATGCGAAGGCTTTTATTAAAGCAATGGACTCATGTTTTTTATCAAAGGTAGACGTCGATATTGCCAGGAGGGACATACATGGACTTAAACAAGGCAAAGCCAGCGTGAGGCAGTACCATACACGCTTTTTCGGATTGGTTCATGCCCTGGGGTGGGAAAAAGATTCTGCGCCAGTCAGAGACCTCTTTTGGGAGGGGTTGAATGCAGATGTAAAAGCGGAGATTGGAAGGGGGGAGAGACCAAGGAGCACCCAGCAAGTAGTCCAGAGGGCTCTGGAGATCGGGGTGCATCTGGAGGAACGTCCTTGGAACAGGGAAGAAGGGCGTTGGGGAAGGGCTCCAGCCAGAGCACCTCCCTTCTTTCCCAGAGAAGCAGCGCGTGCGCACTCCACACCCTCGCAGGGAGGGGGAGAAGAGCCGATGGAGATCGGAGGTGCCAGGGCTCAGTCAGCTAACAGAGCCCTAACACCGGGAGCAGCCAAAACGAAGCCTCCTAGAGGGAACAGGAAGTGCTACATCTGCGACAGTGCTCAACACATGGCGAAAGAGTGTCCCCAGAGGCTCCACAAGCACACTGCAGCCTCGGCAACAATCACAGACGCAGCTCAATTGAAAACACAGCAACAGTTAAACGACGGAGTCTGGCTGGAGGAAGAGGTACTGGGGTCCAGCCAGACAAGTCAATGAAACAATCCCCAGCACTTTTGCAACCCACAGACCCCCTCCCACCCAAACCAGTGGTGCAGCTTACAGCGTCTCTCCAACTGCCCAATGGACGCACTCTGGAGGTGCCGATCACCATTGACTCCGGCAGTAACGCTGACTTTATAGGACTGGAATTCATTCAGCAGCACAATATACCACTGCTACCAGCCACACTGCCCCTGAACGTTGTCACGGTGGATGGCAGAGACTTGTTAGGGGGGCAGGTGGTGCAACAAACGCAACCAATGGTGATGCGGATTGGAAATCACCGAGAAGTCATCAGCTTTAATGTCACCCACCTGTCGGACACGCCTGTAGTCCTGGGCATGAGTTGGCTGCACAGGCACAGCCCAGCATTGGCGTGGTACCAGCGCCAACTGACCTTCGGCTCCTCCTATTGCGCGGAACATTGCATCCTTCCTAGCCCGGAAGGAGGGGACGACCCGCAGCTACAATTAGGCACGCTGCAAGCAGTGCCGCGCAAGTACGCAGCGTTTTTGGAGGTTTTCTGCGAGAAGGAAGCGGACAAGCTGCCTCCCCACAGGCCCTATGACTGCAAGATTGACCTCCTGCCAGGAGCGACGCTGCCAGCCGGGAAACTGTATTCCATGTCTGAGGACGAGCTGCAGGAGCTCAAGGAGTTCATAGACCTCAACTTGAAGCGCGGTTTCATCCGGGAGTCGAAGGCAGCGGGGGGCAGTCCTGTATTCTTTGTGAAGAAAAGGGACACGCCCCAAAAGAGGCTTGTAGTTGATTTCAGGCTCTTAAATGCCAAGACCAAGCCCACGGCCTTTCCCATGCCCAAGATAGATGACCTGCTGGCAACGGTGAGGAAAGGACGCGTTTTTACAAAGTTGGATCTGCGAGGGGCGTACAACCTGATTCGCATACGGGAAGGAGACGAGTGGAAGACTGCCATGTTCACGCCCCTGGGCACATATGAATACAGAGTTATGCCCTTCGGTTTACAAAATGGCGCCCACTGTTTTCAAGCCTTCATGCATCACGTCCTGGCGGGTCTCCTCTACAAGACATGCGTCTGCTTCTTGGACGACATCCTGATATTCTCAGAATCTGAGGAGACCCACGAAGGTGACGTCAAGGAAGTTCTGCAGAGACTGCAGGAGCATCGGCTGTATGCCAAGCTGGAGAAGTGCCAGTTCGACAGGAAGGAGGTGGATTTCCTGGGCTACAAGTTGTCGGACAAGGGGCTTGCCATGGACAGCGCCAAGGTTCGCGCAGTGTTGGACTGGAAGAGCCCGCGCAATCGGAAGGAGGTCCAGCGGTTTGTGGGGTTCGCCAACTTTTACCGCAAGTTCATCAAGGGGTTCGCGATGCAGACGGTGGCCATTACCGACACGCTCAGCTCTAAGAAGAAGAAGTTCATCTGGACGGAGCAAGCGGAGCAGTCCTTTCAGAACCTTAAGCGTCTCTTCTCGTCCGAAGGGCAGCTACTGCATGTGAATCCCAGCAAACCGATGAGGGTTGAAACAGACGCCTCAGACAGAGCCGTGGGCGCCGTACTGTTGCAGGAGGACCCGCATGGGGACTGGAGACTGTGTGCCTTCTACTCTAGGAAGCTCAGCAAGTCGGAGCAGAACTACACCATCTGGGACAGGGAGTTGCTGGCCATTCATGCAGCATTCAAGGCGTGGCGGCACTTCCTCGTCGGGGCCACACACACAGTGCAGGTTCGCACGGATCATAAGAACCTGGAGTACTGGCGCACGGCAAGGTTCCTGAACCAGCGGCACATCAGATGGGCGGAATTTTTTGCGGATTTCGACTTCAGGATAGAATACATCCCAGGCGACAACAACATCATGGCGGATGCACTGTCCAGAAAGCCGCAATACCTCGAAGAGGCGGCACCAGCAGCGGCCAAGCACATTTTCGCTCCGAAAGCGTGGGCGTGCGCTTCAGCAACCGTGGACTTGGAGGCGGTCCGTCGAGCACTGCAGGAGGACCCCTTCGCACAAGCCAAGATGGAGGAGGTGCACAAGGGCACGGCGAAGGACGACGAGTTCCAAGTACGAGACGGATTGCTCATCCGCAGAGGAGCACTCTATGTACCGGGAGACGACCTCCGGGCGAAAGTACTGCAGCAGTTACACGACGCACCCACCGCCGGGCACTTTGGCAAGGAGAAGACGGCAGAACTAGTTGCCAGAGATTTTTGGTGGCCCAAGATGCGGGGGGAAGTCGCGGAGTACGTCTTGAGGTGCGACACCTGCCAAAGGGCCAAGTCAGTGCACAAACCTCCGGCGGGACTGCTCGAACCGCTGCAGACCCCGAGCGAACCGTGGGAGAGGGTGGCCCTGGACTTTGTCACGGATTTACCCGGCTCAAGGGGTAAAACGGCAGTGCTAGTGGTGGTGGACATGTTCACTAAAATGGCCCACTTCATTCCATGCGCGAAGGTGGCCACGGCAGAACAGACCGCCAAACTGTTCATAGACCACGTCTTCAGGGTGCACGGTCTGCCACGGTCTATCTTGTCCGACAGGGGGCCCCAGTTTATTTCGAACTTCTGGCAGAAACTGAACGGTTTCCTGAACGTCAAGATCAACTTAGCGTCGGCGAGACACCCGCAGACCAACGGCCAAGCGGAGCGCGTCAACGCCATCATGCAGCAGTACCTGAGATGCTATGCAAATCAGCAGCCGACAACATGGGTGGACTACCTGCCGCTCGCTGAGTTCGCCTACAACAACACGAAGCACGTGTCAACGGGGGTGACACCGTTCTTCGCCAACAACGGGAGGCATCCCAGAACCTTCCCGGGATTAGGGAGACTGGGGGAGGGAGAGCCACAGGCAGCGGAAGTCTTGGCGGCAGAATTGCAGGAGGTTCACGAACAGCTTAGGAGGCAGTTAGAGCTTGCAAAGCACGCATACAAACTGCAGGCTGACAAGCACAGAAGGGTTGGGGAGGACATAAAGGTGGGAGACTGGGTATGGTTAGCGGCACACGCAGTGCCGACCAGATCACTAGCTAAGCAGAAACTCGGACATAAGCAGCTAGGACCTTACCAAGTTGAAGCACGGATCAATCCGGTGGCTTTCCGGTTGACACTTCCGGAGGGATCCAGAATGCACCCAGTATTCCATAGGTCGGTGCTCACGCCCTACAAAGCACCTCACCGATTTCAGGTGCAGGACACGGCACCAGACCCATATGGGGAGACCCCCCCAAGGAGGGAGTCGCCAGGAAGGGAGCCCATCAACCAGGTCACAGAGATTTTAGACTCGAGATGGGGGGAAGAGGGAGTAGAATACTTGCTCGCCAGTGAAGGTACCCCGGCCAGCGCCAACCGTTGGGTGCCGGACTATGCCCTGAACGAGCCTCTTCTCAAGGAGGAGTTTCATGCCTTGTTCCCACACAGGCCCATGCCAGCCGAGTATTTCGACGACTGGCTTTTCACACCCACGCTTTCAACCAGCACCTTCCAGGGGTTCACCTCGGACGAGGAACCAGCAACGGAAACACGTTCCCCGGAGGGCTCGCCCTCGGGGCTTGCCTCAGACCGCTCGTTTTGGTGGGACGATCGAGGAGAGGAGCGGTGGAGCAGGAGGTGGCTGAGGGGTCCTTGGCGGGCAACGGACCCAGAGGACACCGAGGGTGAGATGGACATGGACAGGCTGGGGGAGGACGTTGGGTTCGAGCATGGCGGCACGGAGATGGAAGCAGAGGAGATCGAGGTCGGCGAAGACAAGGAGGACGAGCCGGACTTATCCGGATGGATGCACGCCACGGGGGACGAACTGTATCCGCCATTCACCCCCACAACGACGGAGCACCCAGCACCCCCGCCGGAGGAGGGGGAGGGGGGAACGGGGGGCTTCGAGGGGGGGATGGATGTCAGGGGTTCAGGAGCAGAGTCACAGGAGAGGGAGGAAATGGAGAGCGAGGAGGAGGAGTCTGAAGGAAATGTCAGCGAAGACAGCAGTCCAAGGTCTCTGAGTCTCTCCAGTGACTCGGAAGATTCACAGAAAGGGGCCCCCATGGTCAGGGCAAGGGGAGTGCCCAGGGGGGCACCTCAGGAAGAAGGGGCCAGAGGGGACTCAGAGAGTAGCAGCTGGAAATCCGGACCAGCGTCCCCCCCAGAGGGCAGTAGGGGGGAGGAGTCCCAAGCATCGGGATCAGGTGGCGCGCGGGCAGCGGGAGAACGTGAGGCAGGAGCGACCACACCCTCGGCAGGGAGCGAGGAAACGGTCATCAGGAAAGTTAAACGCGCGCGCGCGCCAAGTTCAAATGTACAGGAAGGCGGCAAGGTGGGCAGCCCGGGTAGGGAGCCAGGTCCTAAAGCCCGCCGAAGAGAGGGGGAAGAGTCAGAGGGCTCAACATCTGCTTCAGAAGAGTCCCGGAGGGAGGAGACACCGGGGGGTAGTAGGACCCAGAGGAAGAGAGAGAGAAGGAAGAGGTGGAGTAAGATTAGAGTGTTAAGCTGGTGCGCAGGGGGGGAAGACTCAGATGGAGCTTCGCCGGTCTAAAGTTCAGACGTAGAGCTGGGACGCTGAGGCTTTGAAATGGAAACTATTCTTCAATAAAGACTTTGATAATATACTATCGGCTAGCGTTGGTCCTTGGTGAGCTGGGACCCGGAGCCAGCCCTGACAGGGGGCTTCGAGGGGGGGATGGATGTCAGGGGTTCAGGAGCAGAGGCACAGGATAAGGAGGAAATGGAGAGTGAAGGGGAGGAGTCCGAAGGAAATGTCAGCGATGACAGCGATCCGAGGTCTCTGAGTCTTTCCAGTGAATCGGACGATTCACAGAAAGGAGCTCCCATGGTCAGGGCAAGGGGAGTGCCCAGGGGGACACCTCGGGAAGAAGGGGGCAGAGGGGACTCAGAGAGTAGCAGTTGGAAATCAGGGCCCACGTTCCCCCCAGAGTGCAGTAGGGGGGAGGAGTCCCAGGCATCGGGATCAGGTGGAGCGCTGCCAGCGGGAGAACGTGAGGCAGGATTGACCACACCTCCGTCGGGGAGTGAGGAAACGGTCATCAGGAAAGTTAAACGCGCGCGCGCGCCAAGTTCAAATGTACAGGAGGGAGGCACAGTGGGCAGCCCGGGAAGAGAGCCAGGTCCTAAAGCCCGCCGAAGAGAGAGGGAGGAGTCAGGGGGGTCATCGTCAGCCTCAGAGGAATCCAGGGAGACAGGGGCCCCGGAGGGCAGCAGGACCCAGAGGAGAAAGAAGAGGTGGAGTAAAGCCAGAGTCTTAAACTGGTGTACAGGGGGCGGAGACTCAGATGGAGCTTCGCCGGTCTAAAGTCTAGACGTAGAGCTGGAGCGCTGCGGCGTGGAAATGGAAACTGTACTTCAATAAAGACTTTTGTACATAAATACCAGCCAGCGTTGGTCCTCTGTGAGCTGGGACCAGGAGCCAGCCCTGACAATTTCACTCTGCTATTTTTGGTTGAATGTGCCTTCCAGACCCAAGAACACCAAATTGAAATAAGCCTAATCAGAGCGTTGTTATCTTTCTTTTATGTAGATGGAACCCAAAACACCATTTTCCTTTGGTTGGGTATGATTCTGGTGCACACCCAAAAAACACCATGCGAATAGAAAAAATCCCAAACAAAGCTTATTCGTCTTCTTTCTACACATATGGAAGGGAAAAGACGGTGTTTTGTTATTTTGGTCTCATTACATACACTTTGCGATTTCTGGGTCGATGTGCATTTACACCAAAGAAAACGACTTGAAATAAGCGAAATCCAAGATTCTTATTTCTATGGAGATGGAACCCAAATCTACTTGTTTTGCTTTGTTTAGATTTATTAAACTTCGCTTGGCTATTTGTGGGTGAATGAACACCGAAAGAAAAATCCAAGCTTATTCGTCACCTTTTTATGGAGATGGAACCAAGACACCAATACTTGATTTGGGCTGAAAACAAACATTTCACTCTGCTATTTTTGGCTGAATGTGCCTTCCAAGCCCCAAAACACCAATTTTAAATAAGCCCAATGAGAGCGTGATTGTCTTCTTTTTATGTAATATGGAACCCAAAACACCGTTTTACTTTTGTTACGAGAGATTCTGGTGCGCACTCACTTATTTCAATGTGAATTGAAAGAAGCCGTATCAAACCTTATTTGTCTTCTTTCTACGCATATGGAAGCGAAAAGACGTTGTTTTGTTATTTTGGTCTCATTGCATACACTTTGCAATTTATGGGGTCCATAGAACACGACGAAATGAGCGAAATCCAAGATTCTCCTTTCTATGGAGATGGAACCCAAATCTACCTGTTTTGCTTTGTTTAGATTTATTACACTTCGCTTGTCTTTTGGTGGGTGAATGAACACCGAAAGAAAAATCCAAGCTTATTCGTCCTCTTTCTATGGAGATGGAACCAAAACACCAATACTTGATTTGGGCTGAAAACAAACATTTCACTCTGCTATTTTTGGTTGAATGTGCCTTCCAGACCCAAAAACAACAAATTGAAATAAGCCTAATCAGAGCGTTGTTATCTTTCTTTTATGTAGATGGAACCCAAAACACCATTTTCCTTTGTTGGGTATGATTCTGGTGCACACCCAAAAAACACCATGCGAATAGAAAAAATCCCAAACAAAGCTTATTCGTCTTCTTTCTACACATATGGAAGGGGAAAGACGGTGTTTTGTTATTTTGGTCTCATTACATACACTTTGCGATTTCTGGGTCGATGTGCATTTACACCACAGAAAACGACTTGAAATAAGCGAAATCCAAGATTCTTATTTCTATGGAGATGGAACCCAAATCTACTTGTTTTGCTTTGTTTAGATTTATTAAACTTCGCTTGGCTATTTGTGGGTGAATGAACACCGAAAGAAAAATCCAAGCTTATTCGTCACCTTTCTATGGAGATGGAACCAAGACACCAATACTTGATTTGGGCTGAAAACAAACATTTCACTCTGCTATTTTTGGCTGAATGTGCCTTCCAAGCCCCAAAACACCAATTTTAAATAAGCCCAATGAGAGCGTGATTGTCTTCTTTTTATGTAATATGGAACCCAAAACACCGTTTTACTTTTGTTACGAGAGATTCTGGTGCGCACTCAAAAAACACATTTCAATGTGAATTGAAAGAAGCCGTATCAAACCTTATTTGTCTTCTTTCTACGCATATGGAAGCGAAAAGACGTTGTTTTGTTATTTTGGTCTCATTGCATACACTGCAATTTATGGGGTCCATAGAACACGACGAAATAAGCGAACTCCAAGATTCTCCTTTCTATGGAGATGGAACCCAAATCTACCTGTTTTGCTTTGTTTAGATTTATTACACTTCGTTTGTCTTTTGGTGGGTGAATGAACACCGAAAGAAAAATCCAAGCTTATTCGTCCTCTTTCTATGGAGATGGAACCAAAACACCAATACTTGATTTGGGCTGAAAACAAACATTTCACTCTGCTATTTTTGGTTGAATGTGCCTTCCAGACCCAAGAACACCAAATTGAAATAAGCCTAATCAGAGCGTTGTTATCTTTCTTTTATGTAGATGGAACCCAAAACACCATTTTCCTTTGGTTGGGTATGATTCTGGTGCACACCCAAAAAACACCATGCGAATAGAAAAAATCCCAAACAAAGCTTATTCGTCTTCTTTCTACACGTATGGAAGGGAAAAGACGGTGTTTTGTTATTTTGGTCTCATTACATACACTTTGCGATTTCTGGGTCGATGTGCATTTACACCAAAGAAAACGACTTGAAATAAGCGAAATCCAAGATTCTTATTTCTATGGAGATGGAACCCAAATCTACTTGTTTTGCTTTGTTTAGATTTATTAAACTTCGCTTGGCTATTTGTGGGTGAATGAACACCGAAAGAAAAATCCAAGCTTATTCGTCACCTTTCTATGGAGATGGAACCAAGACACCAATACTTGATTTGGGCTGAAAACAAACATTTCACTCTGCTATTTTTGGCTGAATGTGCCTTCCAAGCCCCAAAAAACCAATTTTAAATAAGCCCAATGAGAGCGTGATTGTCTTCTTTTTATGTAATATGGAACCCAAAACACTGTTTTACTTTTGTTACGAGAGATTCTGGTGCGCACTCACTTATTTCAATGTGAATTGAAAGAAGCCGTATCAAACCTTATTTGTCTTCTTTCTACGCATATGGAAGCGAAAAGACGTTGTTTTGTTATTTTGGTCTCATTGCATACACTTTGCAATTTATGGGGTCCATAGAACACGACGAAATGAGCGAAATCCAAGATTCTCCTTTCTATGGAGATGGAACCCAAATCTACCTGTTTTGCTTTGTTTAGATTTATTACACTTCGCTTGTCTTTTGGTGGGTGAATGAACACCGAAAGAAAAATCCAAGCTTATTCGTCCTCTTTCTATGGAGATGGAACCAAAACACCAATACTTGATTTGGGCTGAAAACAAACATTTCACTGTGCTATTTTTGGTTTAATGTGCCTTCCAGACCCAAAAACAACAAATTGAAATAAGCCTGATCAGAGCGTTGTTATCTTTCTTTTATGTAGATGGAACCCAAAACACCATTTTCCTTTGTTGGGTATGATTCTGGTGCACACCCAAAAAACACCATGCGAATAGAAAAAATCCCAAACAAAGCTTATTCGTCTTCTTTCTACACATATGGAAGGGAAAAGACGGTTGTCAGGGGTTCAGGAGCAGAGTCACAGGAGAGGGAGGAAACGGAGAGCGAGGGGGAGGAGTCTGAAGGAAATGTCAGCGACGACAGTAGTCCGAGGTCTCTGAGTCTCTCCAGTGACTCGGAGGATTCACAGAAAGGGGCCCCCATGGTCAGGGCAAGGGGAGTGCCCAGGGGGACACCTCGGGAAGAAGGGGCCAGAGGAGACTCAGAGAGTAGCAGTTGGAAATCAGGGCCCGCGTCCCCCCCAGAGGGCAGTAGGGGGGAGGAGTCCCAGGCATCGGGATCAGGTGGAGCGCTGCCAGCGGGAGAACATGAGGCAGGATTGACCACACCTCCGTCGGGGAGTGAGGAAACGGTCATCAGGAAAGTTAAACGCGCGCGCGCGCCAAGTTCAAATGTACAGGAGGGAGGCACAGTGGGCAGCCCGGGAAGAGAGCCAGGTCCTAAAGCCCGCAGAAGAGAGCGGGAGGAGTCAGGGGGGTCGTCATCGTCAGCCTCAGAGGAATCCAGGAAGACAGGGGCCCCGGAGGGCAACAGGACCCAGAGGAGAAAGAAGAGGTGGAGTAAAGCTAGAGTCTTAAACTGGTGTACAGGGGGCGGGGACTCAGAGGGAGCTTCGCCGGTCTAAAGTTTAGACGTAGGGATGGAGCGCTGCGGCGTGGAAATGGAAACTGTACTTCAATAAAGACTTTTGTACATAAATACCAGCCAGTGTTGGTCCTCTGTGAGCTGGGACCAGGAGCCAGCCCTGACAGTAAGCTCCCTCTCCTGAGAAGATTTTCCACCAAGAACCTCGCAACGTGAGTCGACGTAGCGAGGGGAGAGAAGTGGTGCTTTGCGAGCTCACAAGAATCAGACAAGATGACTACAGAACAGGAATGGACAGACCTGCGAAATGCTGTGGTTCAACTCAACGCAGAGGTGCGTGCCTCCAGAAAAAGGGAAGAAGAAATGGATACAGTCTGCAAGGATCTCCAAGCCAGGTTGGACATGCTTACTAGACAAGGGCAAACGGGAGCCAGACCAGAGGGCATAGGGCTGGGGAAAAGGGGGGGCAGCCTGGTATCGCATTTCGACGGGAGTTTACCACAGTACCCTAATTTCCGAGCAGACTTGCTCTTTGCGCTGAATCTGCTGGAAAAGGACTTTAGAGATGAAAGAGAAAAAGTGGGGTTTATCCTATCCCATTTGCATGGGGAAGCCAAAGCGTGGCTGAGAAATTTATGGAGAGATAATGATCCGGCGCTCCAAGACGCGGATGCGTTCATTAAAGCGATGGATGCATGTTTTTTATCAAAGATAGACGTCGATATTGCCAGAAGAGACATACATGGTCTCAAACAAGGCAAAGCCAGTGTAAGGCAGTATCATGCCCGCTTTTTTGCATTAGTCCACGTGCTGGGGTGGGAGAAGAATTCTGCTCCAGTCAGAGACCTTTTCTGGGAAGGATTGAATGCAAATGTGAAAGATGAGATTGCAAGAGGAGAGAGACCTAAGACCACTCAGCAAGTGGTTCAGAGGGCGCTGGAAATCGGCGTGCGTTTGGAAGAACGTCCATGGAACAGAGATGAAGGGCGTTGGGGACGCACACCAGCGAAAGCACCTCCCCTTTTTCCCAGAGATGCAGCGCGTGCGCAATCCACACACCCCCAAGGAGGGGAGGAAGAACCGATGGAGCTAGGAGGTGCCAGGGCTCAGTCAGCTACCAGAGCCCTAACGCCGGGAGCAGTCAAAACGAAGCCTCCTAGAGGGAACAGGAAGTGCTACATCTGCGACAGTGCTCAACACATGGCGAAAGAGTGTCCCCAGAGGCTCCACAAGCACACTGCAGCCTCGGCAACAGTCAAAGAAGCAACTCGACTGGGAACACAGCAACAGTTAAACGACAGAGTCTGGCTGGAGGAAGAGGCACTGGGGTCCAGTCAGACAAGTCCATGAAGCAATCCCCAGCACTTTTGCAGCCCACAGACCCCCTCCCACCCAAACCAGTGGTGCAGCTTACAGTGTCTCTCCAACTGCCCAGCGGCAGCACTCTGGAAGTGCCGATCACCATTGACTCCGGCAGCAACGCCGACTTTATAGGACTGGATTTTATTCAGCAGCACAATATACCACTGCTACCAGCCACGCTGCCCCTGAAGGTTGTCACGGTGGATGGCAGAGACTTGTTAGGGGGGCAGGTGGTGCAACAAACGCAGCCAATAGTGATGCGGATTGGAAATCACCAAGAGGTCATCAGTTTCAACGTCACCAAACTGTCGGACACGCCGGTGGTCTTGGGCATGAGTTGGCTGCACAGGCACAGCCCAGCATTGGCGTGGTACCAACGCCAACTGACCTTCGGTTCCTCCTATTGCGCGGAACATTGCATTCTTCCTAGCCCGGAAGAAGGAGGGGAAGACACGCAGCTACAATTAAGCACGCTGCAAGCAGTGCCACACAAGTACGCAGCGTTTTTGGAGGTTTTCTGCGAGAAGGAAGCAGACAAGCTGCCTCCCCACAGGCCCTATGACTGCCAGATTGACCTCCTGCCAGGGGCGACGCTGCCAGCCGGGAAACTGTATTCCATGTCTGAAGACGAGCTACAGGAGCTCAAGGAGTTCATAGACCTCAACTTAAAGCGCGGTTTCATCCGGGAGTCGAAAGCAGCGGGGGGCAGTCCTGTATTCTTTGTGAAGAAAAAGGACACGCCCCAAAAGAGGCTTGTAGTTGATTTCAGGCTCTTAAATTCGAAGACCAAGCCCACAGCCTTTCCAATGCCCAAAATAGATGACCTGCTTGCTACGGTGAGGAAAGGACGCGTTTTTACAAAGTTGGATCTGCGAGGGGCGTACAACCTGATTCGCATACGGGAGGGGGACGAGTGGAAGACTGCCATGTTCACGCCCCTGGGCACATATGAATACAGAGTTATGCCCTTCGGTTTACAAAATGGCGCCCACTGTTTTCAAGCCTTCATGCATCACGTCCTGGCGGGTCTCCTCTACAAGAAATGTGTCTGCTTCTTGGACGACATTCTGATATTCTCAGAATCTGAGGAGACCCACGAGAGGGACGTCAAGGAGGTTCTGCAGCGACTGCAGGAGCATCGGCTATACGCCAAGCTGGAGAAGTGCCAGTTCGACAGGAAGGAGGTGGATTTCCTGGGCTACAAGCTGTCGGACAAGGGGCTCGCCATGGACAGCGCCAAGGTTCGCGCAGTGTTGGATTGGAAGAGCCCGCGCAATCGGAAGGAGGTCCAGCGGTTTGTGGGGTTTGCCAACTTTTACCGCAAGTTCATCAAGGGGTTCGCGATGCAGACAGCGGCCATTACCGACACGCTCAGCTCCAAGAAGAAGAAGTTCATCTGGACGGAGCAAGCGGAGCAGTCCTTCCAGAACCTTAAGCGTCTCTTCTCGTCCGAGCAGCAACTACTGCATGTGAATCCCAGCAAACCGCTGAGAGTTGAGACGGACGCCTCAGACAGAGCCGTGGGCGCCGTACTGTTGCAGGAGGACCCGCATGGGGACTGGAGACCGTGTGCCTTCTACTCTAGGAAGCTCAGCAAGTCAGAGCAGAACTACACCATCTGGGACAGGGAGTTGCTGGCCATTCATGCAGCATTCAAGGCGTGGCGGCACTTCCTCATCGGGGCCAAACACACAGTGCAGGTTCGCACGGATCATAAGAACCTGGAGTACTGGCGCACGGCAAGGTTCCTGAACCAGCGGCACATCAGATGGGCGGAGTTCTTTGCGGATTTCGACTTCAGGATAGAATACATCCCAGGCCACAACAACATCATGGCAGATGCACTGTCCAGAAAGCCGCAATACCTCGAAGAAGCGGCGCCAGCAGCGGCCAAGCACATTTTCGCCCAGAAAGCGTGGGCGTGCGCTTCCGCAACCGTGGACCTGGAGGCGGTCCGTCGAGCACTGCAGGAGGACTCCTTCGCACTAGCCAAGATGGAGGACGTGCGCAAGGGCACGGCGAAAGACGACGAGTTCCAAATACGGGACGGATTGCTAATCCGCAGAGGAGCACTCTATGTACCGGGAGACGAACTCCGTGCGAAAGTACTGCAGCAGTTGCACGACGCGCCAACCGCCGGGCACTTCGGCAAGGAGAAGACGGCAGAACTCGTTGCCAGAGATTTCTGGTGGCCCAAGATGAGAGGGGAAGTCGCGGAGTACGTCTCGAGGTGCGACACCTGCCAAAGGGCCAAGTCAGTGCACAAACCTCCGGCAGGACTGCTCGAACCACTACAGACCCCGAGCGAACCGTGGGAGAGGGTGGCCCTGGACTTTGTTACGGATTTACCCAGCTCAAGGGGCAAAACGGCAGTGCTAGTGGTGGTGGACATGTTCACTAAAATGGCCCACTTCATTCCGTGCGCGAAGGTGGCCACGGCAGAACAGACCGCCAAACTGTTCATAGACCACGTCTTCAGGGTGCACGGACTGCCACGGTCTATCTTGTCCGACAGGGGGCGCCAGTTCATTTCGAGCTTCTGGCAGAAGCTGATGGGTTTCCTGAACGTCAAGATCAACCTAGCGTCGGCGAGACACCCGCAGACCAACGGGCAAGCGGAGCGCGTCAACGCCATCATGCAGCAGTACCTGAGATGCTATGCAAATCAACAGCCGACGACATGGGTGGACTACCTGCCGCTCGCTGAGTTCGCTTACAACAACACGAAGCACGTGTCCACAGGGGTGACGCCGTTCTTCGCCAACAACGGGAGGCATCCCAGAACCTTCCCGGGATTAGAGAGACTGGGGGAGGGGGAGCCACAGGCAGCGGAAGTCTTGGCGGCGGGATTGCAGGAAGTTCACGAGCAGCTTGGGAGGCAGTTAGAGCTTGCAAAGCACGCATACAAACTGCAAGCTGACAAGCACAGGAGGGTTGGGGAAGACATACAGGTGGGAGACTGGGTGTGGTTAGCGGCCCACGCAGTGCCGACCAGGTCCTTAGCTAAGAAGAAACTCGGACATAAACAGCTAGGACCTTACCTAGTTGAGGCACAGATCAATCCGGTGGCCTTCCGGTTGACACTTCCGGAGGGATCCAGAATGCACCCAGTATTCCATAGGTCGGTGCTCACGCCCTACAAAGCACCTCACCGATTTCAGGCGCAGAGCACAGCACCAGACCAGTATAGGGAGATCCCCCCAAGGAGGGAGTCGCCAAGAAGGGAACCCATCAACCAGGTCACAGAGATTTTGGACTCGAGATGGGGGGAAGAGGGAGTAGAATATTTTCTCGCAAGGGAAGGTACCCTGGCCAGCGCCAACAGTTGGGTGCCGGACTATGCCCTGGACGAGCCTCTCCTCAAAGAGGAGTTTCATGCCTTGTTCCCACACAGGCCCAAGCCAGCCGAGTATTTCGACGACTGGCTTTTCACACCCACGCTTTCTACCAGCACGTTCCAGGGATTCACCTCGGACGAAGAACCAGCATTAGAAACACGTTCACCAGAGGGCTCGCCCTTGGGGTTTGCCTCAGACCGCTCATTTTGGTGGGACAATCGAGGAGCGGAGAGGTGGCTGAGGGGCCCTTGGCAGGCAACGGACCCAGAGGGGAACGAGGGTGAGAGGGACATGGACGTGATGGGGGAGGACGTTGGGTTCGAGCATGGCGGCACGGAGATGGAAGCAGAGGAGAACGAGGTCGGCGAAGACACGGAGGACGAGCCGGATTTATCTAACTGGATGCACGCCACGGGGGACGAACTGTATCCACCATTCACCCCCACAACGACGGAGCGCCCAGCACCCCCGCAGGAGGAAGGGGAGGGGGGAAGGGGGGGCTTCGAGGGGGGGATGGATGTCAGGGGTTCAGGAGCAGAGTCACAGGAGAGGGAGGAAACGGAGAGCGAGGGGGAGGAGTCTGAAGGAAATGTCAGCGACGACACTAGTCCGAGGTCTCTGAGTCTCTCCAGTGACTCGGAGGATTCACAGAAAGGGGCCCCCATGGTCAGGGCAAGGGGAGTGCCCAGGGGGACACCTCGGGAAGAAGGGGCCAGAGGAGACTCAGAGAGTAGCAGTTGGAAATCAGGGCCCGCGTCCCCCCCAGAGGGCAGTAGGGGGGAGGAGTCCCAGGCATCGGGATCAGGTGGAGCGCTGCCAGCGGGAGAACATGAGGCAGGATTGACCACACCTCCGTCGGGGAGTGAGGAAACGGTCATCAGGAAAGTTAAACGCGCGCGCGCGCCAAGTTCAAATGTACAGGAGGGAGGCACAGTGGGCAGCCCGGGAAGAGAGCCAGGTCCTAAAGCCCGCAGAAGAGAGCGGGAGGAGTCAGGGGGGTCGTCATCGTCAGCCTCAGAGGAATCCAGGAAGACAGGGGCCCCGGAGGGCAACAGGACCCAGAGGAGAAAGAAGAGGTGGAGTAAAGCTAGAGTCTTAAACTGGTGTACAGGGGGCGGGGACTCAGAGGGAGCTTCGCCGGTCTAAAGTTTAGACGTAGGGATGGAGCGCTGCGGCGTGGAAATGGAAACTGTACTTCAATAAAGACTTTTGTACATAAATACCAGCCAGCGTTGGTCCTCTGTGAGCTGGGACCAGGAGCCAGCCCTGACAGGTATCATTGCATACACTTTGCAATTTATGGGGTCCATAGAACACGACGAAATAAGCGAAATCCAAGATTCTTCTTTCTATGGAGATGGAACTCAAATCTACCTGTTTTGCTTTGTTTAGATTTATTACACTTCGCTTGTCTTTTGGTGGGTGAATGAACACCGAAAGAAAAATCCAAGCTTATTCGTCCTCTTTCTATGGAAATGGAACCAAGACACCAATATTTGATATGGGCTGAAAACAAACATTTCACTCTATTTTTGGTTGAATGTGCCTTCCAGACCCAAGAACACCAAATTGAAATAAGCCTAATCAGAGCGTTGTTATCTTTCTTTTATGTAGATGGAACCCAAAACACCATTTTCCTTTGGTTGGGTATGATTCTGGTGCACACCCAAAAAACACCATGCGAATAGAAAAAATCCCAAACAAAGCTTATTCGTCTTCTTTCTACACATATGGAAGGGAAAAGACGGTGTTTTGTTATTTTGGTCTCATTACATACACTTTGCGATTTCTGGGTCGATGTGCATTTACACCAAAGAAAACGACTTGAAATAAGCGAAATCCAAGATTCTTATTTCTATGGAGATGGAACCCAAATCTACTTGTTTTGCTTTGTTTAGATTTATTAAACTTCGCTTGGCTATTTGTGGGTGAATGAACACCGAAAGAAAAATCCAAGCTTATTCGTCACCTTTCTATGGAGATGGAACCAAGACACCAATACTTGATTTGGGCTGAAAACAAACAGTTCACTCTGCGATTTTTGGCTGAATGTGCCTTCCAAGCCCCAAAACATTAAATTTTAAATAAGCCCAATGAGAGCGTGATTGTCTTCTTTTTATGCAATATGGAACCCAAAACACCGTTTTACTTCTGTTAGGAGTGATTCTGGTGCGCATCCAAGAAACACCATTTGAATTGAAATAGCCAAATCAGAGCTTGAAATAAGCGAAATCCAAGATTCTTCATTCTATGTAGATGGAACACAAAACAATCTGATTTGCTTCGTTTAGGCTTATTACACTTCGCCTTGCTATTTGTGGGTGAATGAACAACGAAAGAACAAATTAAGCTCATATATCCTCTTTCTATTGAGATGGAACCAAAGCACTTGTGCTTGATTTGGGCTGAAAACAAACATTTTACTCTGCTATTTTTGGTTGAATGTGCCTTCCAGACCCAAAAACAACAAATTGAAATAAGCCTAATCAGAGCGTTGTTATCTTCCTTTTATGTAGGTGGAACCCAAAACACCTTTTTGCCTTGGTTGGGGATGTTTCTTGTGGACTCCCAAAAAACACCATGCGAATAGAAATAAGCCCAACCAAAGCTTATTCGTCTTCTTTCTACACATATGGAAGGGAAAAGACGGTGTTTTGTTATTTTGGTCTCATTACATACACTTTGCGATTTCTGGGTCGATGTGCATTTACACCACAGAAAACGACTTGAAATAAGCGAAATCCAAATTCTTATTTCTATGGAGATGGAACCCACATCTACCTGTTTTGTTTAGATTTATTACACTTCGCTTGGCTATTTGTGGGTGAATGAACACCGAAAGAAAAATCCAAGCTTCTTCGTCCTCTTTCTATGGAGATGGAACCAAAACACCAATACTTGATTTGGGCTGAAAACAAACATTTCACTCTGCTATTTTTGGCTGAATGTGCCTTCCAGACCCAAAAACACCAATTTTAAATAAGCCCAATGAGAGCGTGATTGTCTTCTTTTTATGCAATATGGAACCCAAAACACCGTTTTACTTCTGTTACGAGAGATTCTGGTGCGCACTCAAAAAACACATTTCAATGTGAATTGAAAGAAGCCGTATCAAACCTTATTTGTCTTCTTTCTACGCATATGGAAGCGAAAAGACGTTGTTTTGTTATTTTGGTCTCATTGCATACACTTTGCAATTTATGGGGTCCATAGAACACGACGAAATAAGCGAAATCCAAGATTCTTCTATGGAGATGGAACTCAAATCTACCTGTTTTGCTTTGTTTAGATTTATTACACTTCGCTTGTCTTTTGGTGGGTGAATGAACACCGAAAGAAAAATCCAAGCTTATTCGTCCTCTTTCTATGGAGATGGAACCAAAACACCAATACCTGATTTGGGCTGAAAACAAACATTTCACTCTGCTATTTTTGGTTGAATGTGCCTTCCAGACCCAAGAACACCAAATTGAAATAAGCCTAATCAGAGCGTTGTTATCTTCCTTTTATGTAGATGGAACCCAAAACACCATTTTCCTTTGGTTGGGTATGATTCTGGTGCACACCCAAAAAACACCATGCGAATAGAAAAAATCCCAAACAAAGCTTATTCGTCTTCTTTCTACACATATGGAAGGGAAAAGACGGTGTTTTGTTATTTTGGTCTCAATACATACACTTTGCGATTTCTGGGTCGATGTGCATTTACACCAAAGAAAACGACTTGAAATAAGCGAAATCCAAGATTTTTATTTCTATGGAGATGGAACCCAAATCTACTTGCTTTGCTTTGTTTAGATTTATTAAACTTCGCTTGGCTATTTGTGGGTGAATGAACACCGAAAGAAAAATCCAAGCTTATTCGTCACCTTTCTATGGAGATGGAACCAAGACACCAATACTTGATTTGGGCTGAAAACAAACATTTCACTCTGCTATTTTTGGCTGAATGTGCCTTCCAGACCCAAGAACACCAAATTGAAATAAGCCTAATCAGAGCGTTGTTATCTTTCTTTTATGTAGATGGAACCTGTCAGAGCTGGCTCCGGGTCCCAGCTCACCAAGGACCAACGCTAGCCGATCGTACAGTATCAAAGTCTTTATTGAAGAATAGTCTCCATTTACAAGTCTCAGCGTCCCAGCCCTACGTCTGGACTTTAGACCGGCGAAGCTCTGTCTGGATCTCCACCCCCTGTGCACCAGTTTAATACTCTAATCTTACTCCACCTCTTCCTTCTCTCTCTCTTCCTCTGGGTCTTACTACCCCCCGGGGTCTCATTCCTCCTGGACTCTTCCGACGCAGAGCTTGACCCCTCTGACTCCTCCCCCTCTCTTCGGCGGGCTTTAGGACCTGGCTCCCTACCCGGGCTGCCCACCTTGCCGCCCTCCTGTACATTTGAACTTGGCGCGCGCGCGCGTTTTACTTTCCGGATGACCGTTTCCTCGCTCCCTGACGAGGGTGTGGTCAGTCCTGCCTCACGTTCTCCCTCTGCCTGCGCGCTCCCTGATCCCGATGCCTTGGACTCCTCCCCCCTACTGCACTCTGGGGGGGACGCTGGCCCGGATTTCCAGCTGCTACTCTCTGAGTCCCCTCCTTCCCGAGGTGTCCCCCTGGGCACTCCCCTTGCCCTGACCATGGGGGCCCCTTTCTGTGAATCCTCCGAGTCACTGGAGAGGCTCAGAGACCTCGGACTACTGTCGCCGCTGACAATTCCTTCCGACTCCTCCCCCTCGCTCTCCGTTTCTTCCCTCTCCTGTGACTCTGCTCCTGAACCCCTGACATCCATCCCCCCCTCGAAGCCCCCCCTTCCCCCCTTCCCTTCCTCCGGCGGGGGTGCTGGGTGCTCCGTCGTTGTGGGGGTGAATGGTGGATACAGTTCGTCCCCCGTGGCGTGCATCCAGTTAGAGAAATCCGGCTCGTCCTCCATGTCGTCGCCGACCTCGTTCTCCTCTGCTTCCATCTCCGTGCCGCCATGCTCGAACCCAACGTCCTCCCCCATCACGTCCATGTCCCTCTCACCCTCGTTCCCCTCTGGGTCCGTTGCCTGCCAAGGGCCCCTCAGCCACCTCTCCTCTCCTCGATTGTCCCACCAAAAGGAGCGGTCTGAGGCAAACCCCGAGGGCGAGCCCTCCGGTGAACGTGTTTCTAATGCTGGTTCTTCGTCCGAGGTGAATCCCTGGAACGTGCTGGTAGAAAGCGTGGGTGTGAAAAGCCAGTCGTCGAAATACTCGGCTGGCATGGGCCTGTGTGGGAACAAGGCATGAAACTCCTCTTTGAGGAGAGGCTCGTCCAGGGCATAGTCCGGCACCCAACTGTTGGCGCTGGCCGGGGTACCTTCCCTTGCGAGAAAATATTCTACTCCCTCTTCCCCCCATCTCGAGTCCAAAATCTCTGTGACCTGGTTGATGGGTTCCCTTCTTGGCGACTCCCTCCTTGGGGGGATCTCCTTATACTGGTCTGATGCCGTGCCCTGCGCCTGAAATCGGTGAGGTGCTTTGTAGGGCGTGAGCACCGACCTATGGAATACTGGGTGCATTCTGGATCCTTCCGGAAGTGTCAACCGGAAGGCCACCGGATTGATCTGTGCCTCAACTAGGTAAGGTCCTAGCTGCTTATGTCCGAGTTTCTTCTTAGCTAAGGATCTTGTCGGCACTGCGTGGGCCGCTAACCACACCCAGTCTCCCACCTGTATGTCTTCACCAACCCTCCTGTGCTTGTCAGCCTGCAGTTTGTATGCGTGCTTTGCTAGCTCTAACTGCCTCCTAAGCTGCTCGTGGACTTCCTGCAATTCCGCCGCCAAGACTTCCGCTGCCTGTGGCTCCCCCTCCCCCAGTCTCTCTAATCCCGGGAAGGTTCTGGGATGCCTCCCGTTGTTGGCGAAGAACGGCGTCACCCCTGTGGACACGTGCTTCGTGTTGTTGTAAGCGAACTCAGCGAGCGGCAGGTAGTCCACCCATGTCGTCGGCTGTTGATTTGCATAGCATCTCAGGTACTGCTGCATGACGGCGTTGACGCGCTCCGCTTGTCCGTTGGTCTGCGGGTGTCTCGCCGACGCTAGGTTGATCTTGACATTCAGGAAACCCATCAGCTTCTGCCAGAAGCTCGAAATGAACTGGCGCCCCCTGTCGGACAAAATAGACCGTGGCAGTCCATGCACTCTGAAGACGTGGTCTATGAACAGCTTGGCGGTCTGTTCTGCCGTGGCCACCTTCGCGCACGGAATGAAGTGGGCCATTTTAGTGAACATGTCCACCACCACTAGCACTGCCGTTTTACCCCTTGAGCTGGGTAAATCCGTGACAAAGTCCAGGGCCACCCTCTCCCACGGTTCGCTCGGAGTCTGCAGCGGTTCGAGCAGTCCCGCCGGAGGTTTGTGCACTGACTTGGCCCTTTGGCAGGTGTCGCACCTCGAGACGTACTCCGCGACTTCCCCCCGCATCTTGGGCCACCAAAAATCCCTGGCAACGCGGTCTGCCGTCTTCTCCTTGCCAAAGTGCCCGGCGGTGGGTGCGTCGTGTAACTGCTGCAGTACCTTCGCCCGGAGGTCGTCTCCCGGTACATAGAGAGCTCCTCTGCGGATGAGCAATCCGTCTCGTACTTGGAACTCGTCGTCCTTCACCGTGCCCTTGTGCACCTCCTCCATCTTGGCTTGTGCAAAGGGGTCCCCCTGCAGTGCTCGACGGACCGCCTCCAAGTCCACGGTTGCTGCAGCGCACGCCCCCGCTTTCGGAGCGAAAATGTGCTTGGCCGCTGCTGGTGCCGCCTCTTCAAGGTATTGCGGCTTCCTGGACAGTGCATCCGCCATGATGTTGTTGTCGCCTGGGATGTATTCTATCCTGAAGTCGAAATCCGCGAAAAATTCCGCCCATCTGATGTGCCGCTGGTTGAGGAATCTTGCCGTGCGCCAGTACTCCAGGTTCTTATGATCCGTGCGAACCTGCACGGTGTGCTTGGCCCCGACGAGGAAGTGCCGCCACGCCTTGAATGCTGCATGAATGGCCAGCAACTCCCTGTCCCAGATGGTGTAGTTTTGCTCCGACTTGCTGAGCTTCCTAGAGTAGAAGGCACACGGTCTCCAGTCCCCATGCGGGTCCTCTTGCAACAGTACGGCGCCCACGGCTCTGTCTGAGGCGTCTGTTTCAACCCTCAGCGGTTTGCTGGGATTCACATGCAGTAGCTGCCCTTCGGACGAGAAGAGACGCTTAAGGTTCTGAAAGGACTGCTCCGCTTGCTCCGTCCAGATGAACTTCTTCTTCTTAGAGCTGAGCGTGTCCGTAATGGCCGCCGTCTGCATCGCGAACCCCTTGATGAACTTGCGGTAAAAGTTGGCGAACCCCACAAACCGCTGGACCTCCTTCCGATTGCGCGGGCTCTTCCAGTCCAACACTGCGCGAACCTTGGCGCTGTCCATGGCAAGCCCCTTGTCCGACAGCTTGTAGCCCAGGAAATCCACCTCCTTCCTGTCGAACTGGCACTTCTCCAGCTTGGCATACAGTCGATGCTCCTGCAGTCTCTGCAGAACTTCCTTGACGTCTCTCTCGTGGGTCTCCTCAGATTCTGAGAATATCAGGATGTCGTCCAAGAAGCAGACGCATGTCTTGTAGAGGAGACCTGCCAGGACATGATGCATGAAAGCTTGAAAACAGTGGGCGCCATTTTGTAAACCGAAGGGCATAACTCTGTATTCATATGTGCCCAGGGGCGTGAACATGGCAGTCTTCCACTCGTCTCCTTCCCGTATGCGAATCAGGTTGTACGCCCCTCGCAGATCCAACTTTGTAAAAACGCGTCCTTTCCTCGCCGTTGCCAGCAGGTCATCTATCTTGGGCATGGGAAAGGCCGCGGGCTTGGTCTTTGAATTTAAGAGCCTGAAGTCTACCACAAGTCTTTTTTGGGGCGTGTCCCTTTTCTTCACAAAGAATACGGGACTGCCCCCCGCTGCCTTCGACTCCCGGATGAAACCGCGCTTCAAGTTGAGGTCTATGAACTCCTTGAGCTCCTGCAGCTCGTCCTCAGACATGGAATACAGTTTCCCGGCTGGCAGCGTCGCTCCTGGCAGGAGGTCAATCTTGCAGTCATAGGGCCTGTGGGGAGGCAGCTTGTCCGCTTCCTTCTCGCAGAAAACCTCCAAAAACGCTGCGTACTTGCGCGGCACTGCTTGCAGCGTGCCTAATTGTAGCTGCGGGTCGTCCCCTCCTTCTTCCGGGCTAGGAAGGATGCAATGTTCCGCGCAATAGGAGGAGCCGAAGGTCAGTTGGCGCTGGTACCACGCCAATGCTGGGCTGTGCCTGTGCAGCCAACTCATGCCCAGGACTACAGGCGTGTCCGACAGGTGGGTGACGTTAAAGCTGATGACTTCTCGGTGATTTCCGATCCGCATCACCATTGGTTGCGTTTGTTGCACCACCTGCCCCCCTAACAAGTCTCTGCCATCCACCGTGACAACGTTCAGGGGCAGTGTGGCTGGTAGCAGTGGTATATTGTGCTGCTGAATGAATTCCAGTCCTATAAAGTCAGCGTTGCTGCCGGAGTCAATGGTGATCGGCACCTCCAGAGTGCGTCCATTGGGCAGTTGGAGAGACGCTGTAAGCTGCACCACTGGTTTGGGTGGGAGGGGGTCTGTGGGTTGCAAAAGTGCTGGGGATTGTTTCATTGACTTGTCTGGCTGGACCCCAGTACCTCTTCCTCCAGCCAGACTCCGTCGTTTAACTGTTGCTGCGTTTTCAATTGAGCTGCTTCTGCGACTGTTGCCGAGGCTGCAGTGTGCTTGTGGAGCCTCTGGGGACACTCTTTCGCCATGTGTTGAGCACTGTCGCAGATGTAGCACTTCCTGTTCCCTCTAGGAGGCTTCGTTTTGGCTGCTCCCGGTGTCAGGGCTCTGTTAGCTGACTGAGCCCTGGCACCTCCTATCTCCATCGGCTCTTCTCCCCCTCCCTGCGAGGGTGTGGAGTGCGCACGCGCTGCTTCTCTGGGAAAGAAGGGAGGTGCTCTGGCTGGTGCCCTTCCCCAACGCCCTTCTTCCCTGTTGCAAGGACGTTCTTCCAGATGCACCCCGATCTCCAGAGCCCTCTGGACTACCTGCTGGGTGCTCCTTGGTCTCTCCCCTCTTCCAATCTCCGCTTTTACATCTGCATTCAACCCCTCCCAAAAGAGGTCTCTGACTGGCGCAGAATCTTTTTCCCACCCCAGGGCATGAACCAGTCCGAAAAATCGAGTATGGTACTGCCGCACGCTGGCTTTGCCTTGTTTAAGTCCATGTATGTCCCTCCTGGCAATATCGACGTCTACCTTTGATAAAAAGCATGAGTCCATTGCTTTAATAAAAGCCTTCGCATCTTGGAGCGCTGGATCACTGTCCCTCCATAGATTCCGCAGCCACGTTTTGGCTTCCCCATGCAAATGGGACAGGATAAACCCCACTCTCTCTCTCTCATCTCTGAAGTCTTTGTCCAGGAGATCCAGCGCAAACAGCAGGTCTGCTCTGAAGTTGGGGTACTGCTGCAAACTCCCGTCGAAATGCGATACCAGGCTGCCTCCCCTCCTCCCCAAGCCAATGCCTTCTGCCTTGTATCCCGTTTGCCCCTGTTTAGAAAGCACGTCCAACCTGGCTTGGAGATCCCGGCAGGAGGTAACCATTTCCTCCTCTCTCTTCCTGGATGCAATTACCTCCGTGCTGAGGTGCGTCACCGCTTCTTGCAGGGCTTTTATCTGCTCTTCCGTCGTCATCTTGCCTGAGTTTTGTGAGCTCTGTAAGCACCCCTCCTCTGTCCTCGCTGCGTCGACTCACGTGGCGAGGTTCTTGGTGCCAAAACTTTAAAAAAGGAGACAGAGCTTACTGTCAGAGCTGGCTCCGGGTCCCAGCTCACCAAGGACCAACGCTAGCCGATCGTACAGTATCAAAGTCTTTATTGAAGAATAGTCTCCATTTACAAGTCTCAGCGTCCCAGCCCTACGTCTGGACTTTAGACCGGCGAAGCTCTGTCTGGATCTCCACCCCCTGTGCACCAGTTTAATACTCTAATCTTACTCCACCTCTTCCTTCTCTCTCTCTTCCTCTGGGTCTTACTACCCCCCGGGGTCTCATTCCTCCTGGACTCTTCCGACGCAGAGCTTGACCCCTCTGACTCCTCCCCCTCTCTTCGGCGGGCTTTAGGACCTGGCTCCCTACCCGGGCTGCCCACCTTGCCGCCCTCCTGTACATTTGAACTTGGCGCGCGCGCGCGTTTTACTTTCCGGATGACCGTTTCCTCGCTCCCTGACGAGGGTGTGGTCAGTCCTGCCTCACGTTCTCCCTCTGCCTGCGCGCTCCCTGATCCCGATGCCTTGGACTCCTCCCCCCTACTGCACTCTGGGGGGGACGCTGGCCCGGATTTCCAGCTGCTACTCTCTGAGTCCCCTCCTTCCCGAGGTGTCCCCCTGGGCACTCCCCTTGCCCTGACCATGGGGGCCCCTTTCTGTGAATCCTCCGAGTCACTGGAGAGGCTCAGAGACCTCGGACTACTGTCGCCGCTGACAATTCCTTCCGACTCCTCCCCCTCGCTCTCCGTTTCTTCCCTCTCCTGTGACTCTGCTCCTGAACCCCTGACAGAACCCAAAACACCATTTTCCTTTGGTCGGGTATGATTCTGGTGCACACCCAAAAAACACCATGCGAATAGAAAAAATCCCAAACAAAGCTTATTTGTCTTCTTTCTACACATATGGAAGGGAAAAGACGGTGTTTTGTTATTTTGGTCTCATTACATACACTTTGCGATTTCTGGGTCGATGTGCATTTACACCAAAGAAAACGACTTGAAATAAGCGAAATCCAAGATTCTTATTTCTATGGAGATGGAACCCAAATCTACCTGTTTTGCTTTGTTTAGATTTATTAAACTTCGCTTGGCTATTTGTGGGTGAATGAACACCGAAAGAAAAATCCAAGCTTATTCGTCCTCTTTCTATGGAGATGGAACCAAAACACCAATACTTGATTTGGGTCGAAAACAAACATTTCACTCTGTTATTTTTGGCTGAATGTGCCTTCCAGACCCAAAAACACCAATTTTAAATAAGCCCAATGAGAGCGTGATTGTCTTCTTTTTATGCAATATGGAACCCAAAACACCGTTTTACTTCTGTTACGAGAGATTCTGGTGCGCACTCAAAAAACACATTTCAATGTGAATTGAAAGAAGCCGTATCAAACCTTATTTGTCTTCTTTCTACGCATATGGAAGCGAAAAGACGTTGTTTTGTTATTTTGGTCTCATTGCATACACTTTGCAATTTATGGGGTCCATAGAACACGACGAAATAAGCGAAATCCAAGATTCTTCTATGGAGATGGAACTCAAATCTACCTGTTTTGCTTTGTTTAGATTTATTACACTTCGCTTGTCTTTTGGTGGGTGAATGAACACCGAAAGAAAAATCCAAGCTTATTCGTCCTCTTTCTATGGAGATGGAACCAAAACACCAATACCTGATTTGGGCTGAAAACAAACATTTCACTCTGCTATTTTTGGTTGAATGTGCCTTCCAGACCCAAGAACACCAAATTGAAATAAGCCTAATCAGAGCGTTGTTATCTTCCTTTTATGTAGATGGAACCCAAAACACCATTTTCCTTTGGTTGGGTATGATTCTGGTGCACACCCAAAAAACACCATGCGAATAGAAAAAATCCCAAACAAAGCTTATTCGTCTTCTTTCTACACATATGGAAGGGAAAAGACGGTGTTTTGTTATTTTGGTCTCATTACATACACTTTGCGATTTCTGGGTCGATGTGCATTTACACCAAAGAAAACGACTTGAAATAAGCGAAATCCAAGATTTTTATTTCTATGGAGATGGAACCCAAATCTACTTGTTTTGCTTTGTTTAGATTTATTAAACTTCGCTTGGCTATTTGTGGGTGAATGAACACCGAAAGAAAAATCCAAGCTTATTCGTCACCTTTCTATGGAGATGGAACCAAGACACCAATACTTGATTTGGGCTGAAAACAAACATTTCACTCTGCTATTTTTGGCTGAATGTGCCCTCCAAGCCCCAAAACACCAATTTTAAATAAGCCCAATGAGAGCGTGATTGTCTTCTTTTTATGCAATATGGAACCCAAAACACCGTTTTACTTCTGTTACGAGAGATTCTGGTGCGCACTCAAAAAACACATTTCAATGTGAATTGAAAGAAGCCGTATCAAACCTTATTTGTCTTCTTTCTACGCATATGGAAGCGAAAAGACGTTGTTTTGTTATTTTGGTATCATTGCATACACTTTGCAATTTATGGGGTCCATAGAACACGACGAAATAAGCGAAATCCAAGATTCTCCTTTCTATGGAGATGGAACCCAAATCTACCTGTTTTGCTTTGTTTAGATTTATTACACTTCGCTTGTCTTTTGGTGGGTGAATGAACACCGAAAGAAAAATCCAAGCTTATTCGTCCTCTTTCTATGGAGATGGAACCAAAACACCAATACTTGATTTGGGTCGAAAACAAACATTTCACTCTGTTCTTTTTGGCTGAATGTGCCTTCCAGACCCAAAAACACCAATTTTAAATAAGCCCAATGAGAGCGTGATTGTCTTCTTTTTATGCAATATGGAACCCAAAACACCGTTTTACTTCTGTTACGAGAGATTCTGGTGCGCACTCAAAAAACACATTTCAATGTGAATTGAAAGAAGCCGTATCAAACCTTATTTGTCTTCTTTCTACGCATATGGAAGCGAAAAGACGTTGTTTTGTTATTTTGGTCTCATTGCATACACTTTGCAATTTATGGGGTCCATAGAACACGACGAAATAAGCGAAATCCAAGATTCTTCTTTCTATGGAGATGGAACTCAAATCTACCTGTTTTGCTTTGTTTAGATTTATTACACTTCGCTTGTCTTTTGGTGGGTGAATGAACACCGAAAGAAAAATCCAAGCTTATTCGTCCTCTATCTATGGAGATGGAACCAAAACACCAATACCTGATTTGGGCTGAAAACAAACATTTCACTCTGCTATTTTTGGTTGAATGTGCCTTCCAGACCCAAGAACACCAAATTGAAATAAGCCTAATCAGAGCGTTGTTATCTTCCTTTTATGTAGATGGAACCCAAAACACCATTTTCCTTTGGTTGGGTATGATTCTGGTGCACACCCAAAAAACACCATGCGAATAGAAAAAATCCCAAACAAAGCTTATTCGTCTTCTTTCTACACATATGGAAGGGAAAGGACGGTGTTTTGTTATTTTGGTCTCATTACATACACTTTGCGATTTCTGGGTCGATGTGCATTTACACCAAAGAAAACGACTTGAAATAAGCGAAATCCAAGATTCTTATTTCTATGGAGATGGAACCCAAATCTACTTGCTTTGCTTTGTTTAGATTTATTAAACTTCGCTTGGCTATTTGTGGGTGAATGAACACCGAAAGAAAAATCCAAGCTTATTCGTCACCTTTCTATGGAGATGGAACCAAGACACCAATACTTGATTTGGGCTGAAAACAAACATTTCACTCTGCTATTTTTGGCTGAATGTGCCTTCCAGACCCAAGAAGACCAAATTGAAATAAGCCTAATCAGAGCGTTGTTATCTTTCTTTTATGTAGATGGAACCCAAAACACCATTTTCCTTTGGTCGGGTATGATTCTGGTGCACACCCAAAAAACACCATGCGAATAGAAAAAATCCCAAACAAAGCTTATTCGTCTTCTTTCTACACATATGGAAGGGAAAAGACGGTGTTTTGTTATTTTGGTCTCATTACATACACTTTGCGATTTCTGGGTCGATGTGCATTTACACCAAAGAAAACGACTTGAAATAAGCGAAATCCAAGATTTTTATTTCTATGGAGATGGAACCCAAATCTACTTGTTTTGCTTTGTTTAGATTTATTAAACTTCGCTTGGCTATTTGTGGGTGAATGAACACCGAAAGAAAAATCCAAGCTTATTCGTCACCTTTCTATGGAGATGGAACCAAGACACCAATACTTGATTTGGGTCGAAAACAAACATTTCACTCTGTTCTTTTTGGCTGAATGTGCCTTCCAGACCCAAAAACACCAATTTTAAATAAGCCCAATGAGAGCGTGATTGTCTTCTTTTTATGCAATATGGAACCCAAAACACCGTTTTACTTCTGTTACGAGAGATTCTGGTTTGCACTCAAAAAACACATTTCAATGTGAATTGAAAGAAGCCGTATCAAACCTTATTTGTCTTCTTTCTACGCATATGGAAGCGAAAAGACGTTGTTTTGTTATTTTGGTCTCATTGCATACACTTTGCAATTTATGGGGTCCATAGAACACGACGAAATAAGCGAAATCCAAGATTCTTCTATGGAGGTGAAATCTACCTGTTTTGCTTTGTTTAGATTTATTACACTTCGCTTGTCTTTTGGTGGGTGAATGAACACCGAAAGAAAAATCCAAGCTTATTCGTCCTCTTTCTATGGAGATGGAACCAAAACACCAATACCTGATTTGGGCTGAAAACAAACATTTCACTCTGCTATTTTTGGTTGAATGTGCCTTCCAGACCCAAGAACACCAAATTGAAATAAGCCTAATCAGAGCGTTGTTATCTTCCTTTTATGTAGATGTAACCCAAAACACCATTTTCCTTTGGTTGGGTATGATTCTGGTGCACACCCAAAAAACACCATGCGAATAGAAAAAATCCCAAACAAAGCTTATTCGTCTTCTTTCTACACATATGGAAGGGAAAAGACGGTGTTTTGTTATTTTGGTCTCAATACATACACTTTGCGATTTCTGGGTCGATGTGCATTTACACCAAAGAAAACGACTTGAAATAAGCGAAATCCAAGATTCTTATTTCTATGGAGATGGAACCCAAATCTACCTGTTTTGCTTTGTTTAGATTTATTAAACTTCGCTTGGCTATTTGTGGGTGAATGAACACCGAAAGAAAAATCCAAGCTTATTCGTCCTCTTTCTATGGAGATGGAACCAAAACACCAATACTTGATTTGGGTCGAAAACAAACATTTCACTCTGTTCTTTTTGGCTGAATGTGCCTTCCAGACCCAAAAACACCAATTTTAAATAAGCCCAATGAGAGCGTGATTGTCTTCTTTTTATGCAATATGGAACCCAAAACACCGTTTTACTTCTGTTACGAGAGATTCTGGTGCGCACTCAAAAAACACATTTCAATGTGAATTGAAAGAAGCCGTATCAAACCTTATTTGTCTTCTTTCTACGCATATGGAAGCGAAAAGACGTTGTTTTGTTATTTTGGTCTCATTGCATACACTTTGCAATTTATGGGGTCCATAGAACACGACGAAATAAGCGAAATCCAAGATTCTTCTTTCTATGGAGATGGAACTCAAATCTACCTGTTTTGCTTTGTTTAGATTTATTACACTTCGCTTGTCTTTTGGTGGGTGAATGAACACCGAAAGAAAAATCCAAGCTTATTCGTCCTCTTTCTATGGAGATGGAACCAAAACACCAATACCTGATTTGGGCTGAAAACAAACATTTCACTCTGCTATTTTTGGTTGAATGTGCCTTCCAGACCCAAGAACACCAAATTGAAATAAGCCTAATCAGAGCGTTGTTATCTTCCTTTTATGTAGATGGAACCCAAAACACCATTTTCCTTTGGTTGGGTATGATTCTGGTGCACACCCAAAAAACACCATGCGAATAGAAAAAATCCCAAACAAAGCTTATTCGTCTTCTTTCTACACATATGGAAGGGAAAAGACGGTGTTTTGTTATTTTGGTCTCAATACATACACTTTGCGATTTCTGGGTCGATGTGCATTTACACCAAAGAAAACGACTTGAAATAAGCGAAATCCAAGATTTTTATTTCTATGGAGATGGAACCCAAATCTACTTGCTTTGCTTTGTTTAGATTTATTAAACTTCGCTTGGCTATTTGTGGGTGAATGAACACCGAAAGAAAAATCCAAGCTTATTCGTCACCTTTCTATGGAGATGGAACCAAGACACCAATACTTGATTTGGGCTGAAAACAAACATTTCACTCTGCTATTTTTGGCTGAATGTGCCTTCCAGACCCAAGAACACCAAATTGAAATAAGCCTAATCAGAGCGTTGTTATCTTTCTTTTATGTAGATGGAACCCAAAACACCATTTTCCTTTGGTCGGGTATGATTCTGGTGCACACCCAAAAAACACCATGCGAATAGAAAAAATCCCAAACAAAGCTTATTCGTCTTCTTTCTACACATATGGAAGGGAAAGGACGGTGTTTTGTTATTTTGGTCTCAATACATACACTTTGCGATTTCTGGGTCGATGTGCATTTACACCAAAGAAAACGACTTGAAATAAGCGAAATCCAAGATTTTTATTTCTATGGAGATGGAACCCAAATCTACTTGTTTTGCTTTGTTTAGATTTATTAAACTTCGCTTGGCTATTTGTGGGTGAATGAACACCGAAAGAAAAATCCAAGCTTATTCGTCCTCTTTCTATGGAGATGGAACCAAAACACCAATACTTGATTTGGGTCGAAAACAAACATTTCACTCTGTTCTTTTTGGCTGAATGTGCCTTCCAGACCCAAAAACACCAATTTTAAATAAGCCCAATGAGAGCGTGATTGTCTTCTTTTTATGCAATATGGAACCCAAAACACCGTTTTACTTCTGTTACGAGAGATTCTGGTTTGCACTCAAAAAACACATTTCAATGTGAATTGAAAGAAGCCGTATCAAACCTTATTTGTCTTCTTTCTACGCATATGGAAGCGAAAAGACGTTGTTTTGTTATTTTGGTCTCATTGCATACACTTTGCAATTTATGGGGTCCATAGAACACGACGAAATAAGCGAAATCCAAGATTCTTCTATGGAGGTGAAATCTACCTGTTTTGCTTTGTTTAGATTTATTACACTTCGCTTGTCTTTTGGTGGGTGAATGAACACCGAAAGAAAAATCCAAGCTTATTCGTCCTCTTTCTATGGAGATGGAACCAAAACACCAATACCTGATTTGGGCTGAAAACAAACATTTCACTCTGCTATTTTTGGTTGAATGTGCCTTCCAGACCCAAGAACACCAAATTGAAATAAGCCTAATCAGAGCGTTGTTATCTTCCTTTTATGTAGATGGAACCCAAAACACCATTTTCCTTTGGTTGGGTATGATTCTGGTGCACACCCAAAAAACACCATGCGAATAGAAAAAATCCCAAACAAAGCTTATTCGTCTTCTTTCTACACATATGGAAGGGAAAAGACGGTGTTTTGTTATTTTGGTCTCATTACATACACTTTGCGATTTCTGGGTCGATGTGCATTTACACCAAAGAAAACGACTTGAAATAAGCGAAATCCAAGATTTTTATTTCTATGGAGATGGAACCCAAATCTACTTGTTTTGCTTTGTTTAGATTTATTAAACTTCGCTTGGCTATTTGTGGGTGAATGAACACCGAAAGAAAAATCCAAGCTTATTCGTCACCTTTCTATGGAGATGGAACCAAGACACCAATACTTGATTTGGGCTGAAAACAAACATTTCACTCTGCTATTTTTGGCTGAATGTGCCCTCCAAGCCCCAAAACACCAATTTTAAATAAGCCCAATGAGAGCGTGATTGTCTTCTTTTTATGCAATATGGAACCCAAAACACCGTTTTACTTCTGTTACGAGAGATTCTGGTGCGCACTCAAAAAACACATTTCAATGTGAATTGAAAGAAGCCGTATCAAACCTTATTTGTCTTCTTTCTACGCATATGGAAGCGAAAAGACGTTGTTTTGTTATTTTGGTATCATTGCATACACTTTGCAATTTATGGGGTCCATAGAACACGACGAAATAAGCGAAATCCAAGATTCTCCTTTCTATGGAGATGGAACCCAAATCTACCTGTTTTGCTTTGTTTAGATTTATTACACTTCGCTTGTCTTTTGGTGGGTGAATGAACACCGAAAGAAAAATCCAAGCTTATTCGTCCTCTTTCTATGGAGATGGAACCAAAACACCAATACTTGATTTGGGTCGAAAACAAACATTTCACTCTGTTCTTTTTGGCTGAATGTGCCTTCCAGACCCAAAAACACCAATTTTAAATAAGCCCAATGAGAGCGTGATTGTCTTCTTTTTATGCAATATGGAACCCAAAACACCGTTTTACTTCTGTTACGAGAGATTCTGGTGCGCACTCAAAAAACACATTTCAATGTGAATTGAAAGAAGCCGTATCAAACCTTATTTGTCTTCTTTCTACGCATATGGAAGCGAAAAGACGTTGTTTTGTTATTTTGGTCTCATTGCATACACTTTGCAATTTATGGGGTCCATAGAACACGACGAAATAAGCGAAATCCAAGATTCTTCTATGGAGGTGAAATCTACCTGTTTTGCTTTGTTTAGATTTATTACACTTCGCTTGTCTTTTGGTGGGTGAATGAACACCGAAAGAAAAATCCAAGCTTATTCGTCCTCTTTCTATGGAGATGGAACCAAAACACCAATACCTGATTTGGGCTGAAAACAAACATTTCACTCTGCTATTTTTGGTTGAATGTGCCTTCCAGACCCAAGAACACCAAATTGAAATAAGCCTAATCAGAGCGTTGTTATCTTCCTTTTATGTAGATGGAACCCAAAACACCATTTTCCTTTGGTTGGGTATGATTCTGGTGCACACCCAAAAAACACCATGCGAATAGAAAAAATCCCAAACAAAGCTTATTCGTCTTCTTTCTACACATATGGAAGGGAAAAGACGGTGTTTTGTTATTTTGGTCTCATTACATACACTTTGCGATTTCTGGGTCGATGTGCATTTACACCAAAGAAAACGACTTGAAATAAGCGAAATCCAAGATTTTTATTTCTATGGAGATGGAACCCAAATCTACTTGTTTTGCTTTGTTTAGATTTATTAAACTTCGCTTGGCTATTTGTGGGTGAATGAACACCGAAAGAAAAATCCAAGCTTATTCGTCACCTTTCTATGGAGATGGAACCAAGACACCAATACTTGATTTGGGCTGAAAACAAACATTTCACTCTGCTATTTTTGGCTGAATGTGCCCTCCAAGCCCCAAAACACCAATTTTAAATAAGCCCAATGAGAGCGTGATTGTCTTCTTTTTATGCAATATGGAACCCAAAACACCGTTTTACTTCTGTTACGAGAGATTCTGGTGCGCACTCAAAAAACACATTTCAATGTGAATTGAAAGAAGCCGTATCAAACCTTATTTGTCTTCTTTCTACGCATATGGAAGCGAAAAGACGTTGTTTTGTTATTTTGGTATCATTGCATACACTTTGCAATTTATGGGGTCCATAGAACACGACGAAATAAGCGAAATCCAAGATTCTCCTTTCTATGGAGATGGAACCCAAATCTACCTGTTTTGCTTTGTTTAGATTTATTAAACTTCGCTTGGCTATTTGTGGGTGAATGAACACCGAAAGAAAAATCCAAGCTTATTCGTCCTCTTTCTATGGAGATGGAACCAAAACACCAATACTTGATTTGGGTCGAAAACAAACATTTCACTCTGTTCTTTTTGGCTGAATGTGCCTTCCAGACCCAAAAACACCAATTTTAAATAAGCCCAATGAGAGCGTGATTGTCTTCTTTTTATGCAATATGGAACCCAAAACACCGTTTTACTTCTGTTACGAGAGATTCTGGTGCGCACTCAAAAAACACATTTCAATGTGAATTGAAAGAAGCCGTATCAAACCTTATTTGTCTTCTTTCTACGCATAGGGAAGCGAAAAGACGTTGTTTTGTTATTTTGGTCTCATTGCATACACTTTGCAATTTATGGGGTCCATAGAACACGACGAAATAAGCGAAATCCAAGATTCTTCTATGGAGATGGAACTCAAATCTACCTGTTATGCTTTGTTTAGATTTATTACACTTCGCTTGTCTTTTGGTGGGTGAATGAACACCGAAAGAAAAATCCAAGCTTATTCGTCCTCTTTCTATGGAGATGGAACCAAAACACCAATACCTGATTTGGGCTGAAAACAAACATTTCACTCTGCTATTTTTGGTTGAATGTGCCTTCCAGACCCAAGAACACCAAATTGAAATAAGCCTAATCAGAGCGTTGTTATCTTTCTTTTATGTAGATGGAACCCAAAACACCATTTTCCTTTGGTCGGGTATGATTCTTGTGCACACCCAAAAAACACCATGCGAATAGAAAAAATCCCAAACAAAGCTTATTCGTCTTCTTTCTACACATATGGAAGGGAAAGGACGGTGTTTTGTTATTTTGGTCTCAATACATACACTGCGATTTCTGGGTCGATGTGCATTTACACCAAAGAAAACGACTTGAAATAAGCGAAATCCAAGATTCTTATTTCTATGGAGATGGAACCCAAATCTACCTGTTTTGCTTTGTTTAGATTTATTAAACTTCGCTTGGCTATTTGTGGGTGAATGAACACCGAAAGAAAAATCCAAGCTTATTCGTCCTCTTTCTATGGAGATGGAACCAAAACACCAATACTTGATTTGGGTCGAAAACAAACATTTCACTCTGTTCTTTTTGGCTGAATGTGCCTTCCAGACCCAAAAACACCAATTTTAAATAAGCCCAATGAGAGCGTGATTGTCTTCTTTTTATGCAATATGGAACCCAAAACACCGTTTTACTTCTGTTACGAGAGATTCTGGTGCGCACTCAAAAAACACATTTCAATGTGAATTGAAAGAAGCCGTATCAAACCTTATTTGTCTTCTTTCTACGCATATGGAAGCGAAAAGACGTTGTTTTGTTATTTTGGTCTCATTGCATACACTTTGCAATTTATGGGGTCCATAGAACACGACGAAATAAGCGAAATCCAAGATTCTTCTATGGAGGTGAAATCTACCTGTTTTGCTTTGTTTAGATTTATTACACTTCGCTTGTCTTTTGGTGGGTGAATGAACACCGAAAGAAAAATCCAAGCTTATTCGTCCTCTTTCTATGGAGATGGAACCAAAACACCAATACCTGATTTGGGCTGAAAACAAACATTTCACTCTGCTATTTTTGGTTGAATGTGCCTTCCAGACCCAAGAACACCAAATTGAAATAAGCCTAATCAGAGCGTTGTTATCTTCCTTTTATGTAGATGGAACCCAAAACACCATTTTCCTTTGGTTGGGTATGATTCTGGTGCACACCCAAAAAACACCATGCGAATAGAAAAAATCCCAAACAAAGCTTATTCGTCTTCTTTCTACACATATGGAAGGGAAAAGACGGTGTTTTGTTATTTTGGTCTCATTACATACACTTTGCGATTTCTGGGTCGATGTGCATTTACACCAAAGAAAACGACTTGAAATAAGCGAAATCCAAGATTTTTATTTCTATGGAGATGGAACCCAAATCTACTTGTTTTGCTTTGTTTAGATTTATTAAACTTCGCTTGGCTATTTGTGGGTGAATGAACACCGAAAGAAAAATCCAAGCTTATTCGTCACCTTTCTATGGAGATGGAACCAAGACACCAATACTTGATTTGGGCTGAAAACAAACATTTCACTCTGCTATTTTTGGCTGAATGTGCCCTCCAAGCCCCAAAACACCAATTTTAAATAAGCCCAATGAGAGCGTGATTGTCTTCTTTTTATGCAATATGGAACCCAAAACACCGTTTTACTTCTGTTACGAGAGATTCTGGTGCGCACTCAAAAAACACATTTCAATGTGAATTGAAAGAAGCCGTATCAAACCTTATTTGTCTTCTTTCTACGCATATGGAAGCGAAAAGACGTTGTTTTGTTATTTTGGTATCATTGCATACACTTTGCAATTTATGGGGTCCATAGAACACGACGAAATAAGCGAAATCCAAGATTCTCCTTTCTATGGAGATGGAACCCAAATCTACCTGTTTTGCTTTGTTTAGATTTATTACACTTCGCTTGTCTTTTGGTGGGTGAATGAACACCGAAAGAAAAATCCAAGCTTATTCGTCCTCTTTCTATGGAGATGGAACCAAAACACCAATACTTGATTTGGGTCGAAAACAAACATTTCACTCTGTTCTTTTTGGCTGAATGTGCCTTCCAGACCCAAAAACACCAATTTTAAATAAGCCCAATGAGAGCGTGATTGTCTTCTTTTTATGCAATATGGAACCCAAAACACCGTTTTACTTCTGTTACGAGAGATTCTGGTGCGCACTCAAAAAACACATTTCAATGTGAATTGAAAGAAGCCGTATCAAACCTTATTTGTCTTCTTTCTACGCATATGGAAGCGAAAAGACGTTGTTTTGTTATTTTGGTCTCATTGCATACACTTTGCAATTTATGGGGTCCATAGAACACGACGAAATAAGCGAAATCCAAGATTCTTCTTTCTATGGAGATGGAACTCAAATCTACCTGTTTTGCTTTGTTTAGATTTATTACACTTCGCTTGTCTTTTGGTGGGTGAATGAACACCGAAAGAAAAATCCAAGCTTATTCGTCCTCTTTCTATGGAGATGGAACCAAAACACCAATACCTGATTTGGGCTGAAAACAAACATTTCACTCTGCTATTTTTGGTTGAATGTGCCTTCCAGACCCAAGAACACCAAATTGAAATAAGCCTAATCAGAGCGTTGTTATCTTCCTTTTATGTAGATGGAACCCAAAACACCATTTTCCTTTGGTTGGGTATGATTCTGGTGCACACCCAAAAAACACCATGCGAATAGAAAAAATCCCAAACAAAGCTTATTCGTCTTCTTTCTACACATATGGAAGGGAAAAGACGGTGTTTTGTTATTTTGGTCTCAATACATACACTTTGCGATTTCTGGGTCGATGTGCATTTACACCAAAGAAAACGACTTGAAATAAGCGAAATCCAAGATTTTTATTTCTATGGAGATGGAACCCAAATCTACTTGCTTTGCTTTGTTTAGATTTATTAAACTTCGCTTGGCTATTTGTGGGTGAATGAACACCGAAAGAAAAATCCAAGCTTATTCGTCACCTTTCTATGGAGATGGAACCAAGACACCAATACTTGATTTGGGCTGAAAACAAACATTTCACTCTGCTATTTTTGGCTGAATGTGCCTTCCAGACCCAAGAACACCAAATTGAAATAAGCCTAATCAGAGCGTTGTTATCTTTCTTTTATGTAGATGGAACCCAAAACACCATTTTCCTTTGGTCGGGTATGATTCTGGTGCACACCCAAAAAACACCATGCGAATAGAAAAAATCCCAAACAAAGCTTATTCGTCTTCTTTCTACACATATGGAAGGGAAAAGACGGTGTTTTGTTATTTTGGTCTCATTACATACACTTTGCGATTTCTGGGTCGATGTGCATTTACACCAAAGAAAACGACTTGAAATAAGCGAAATCCAAGATTTTTATTTCTATGGAGATGGAACCCAAATCTACTTGTTTTGCTTTGTTTAGATTTATTAAACTTCGCTTGGCTATTTGTGGGTGAATGAACACCGAAAGAAAAATCCAAGCTTATTCGTCACCTTTCTATGGAGATGGAACCAAGACACCAATACTTGATTTGGGTCGAAAACAAACATTTCACTCTGTTCTTTTTGGCTGAATGTGCCTTCCAGACCCAAAAACACCAATTTTAAATAAGCCCAATGAGAGCGTGATTGTCTTCTTTTTATGCAATATGGAACCCAAAACACCGTTTTACTTCTGTTACGAGAGATTCTGGTTTGCACTCAAAAAACACATTTCAATGTGAATTGAAAGAAGCCGTATCAAACCTTATTTGTCTTCTTTCTACGCATATGGAAGCGAAAAGACGTTGTTTTGTTATTTTGGTCTCATTGCATACACTTTGCAATTTATGGGGTCCATAGAACACGACGAAATAAGCGAAATCCAAGATTCTTCTATGGAGGTGAAATCTACCTGTTTTGCTTTGTTTAGATTTATTACACTTCGCTTGTCTTTTGGTGGGTGAATGAACACCGAAAGAAAAATCCAAGCTTATTCGTCCTCTTTCTATGGAGATGGAACCAAAACACCAATACCTGATTTGGGCTGAAAACAAACATTTCACTCTGCTATTTTTGGTTGAATGTGCCTTCCAGACCCAAGAACACCAAATTGAAATAAGCCTAATCAGAGCGTTGTTATCTTCCTTTTATGTAGATGGAACCCAAAACACCATTTTCCTTTGGTTGGGTATGATTCTGGTGCACACCCAAAAAACACCATGCGAATAGAAAAAATCCCAAACAAAGCTTATTCGTCTTCTTTCTACACATATGGAAGGGAAAAGACGGTGTTTTGTTATTTTGGTCTCATTACATACACTTTGCGATTTCTGGGTCGATGTGCATTTACACCAAAGAAAACGACTTGAAATAAGCGAAATCCAAGATTTTTATTTCTATGGAGATGGAACCCAAATCTACTTGTTTTGCTTTGTTTAGATTTATTAAACTTCGCTTGGCTATTTGTGGGTGAATGAACACCGAAAGAAAAATCCAAGCTTATTCGTCACCTTTCTATGGAGATGGAACCAAGACACCAATACTTGATTTGGGCTGAAAACAAACATTTCACTCTGCTATTTTTGGCTGAATGTGCCCTCCAAGCCCCAAAACACCAATTTTAAATAAGCCCAATGAGAGCGTGATTGTCTTCTTTTTATGCAATATGGAACCCAAAACACCGTTTTACTTCTGTTACGAGAGATTCTGGTGCGCACTCAAAAAACACATTTCAATGTGAATTGAAAGAAGCCGTATCAAACCTTATTTGTCTTCTTTCTACGCATATGGAAGCGAAAAGACGTTGTTTTGTTATTTTGGTATCATTGCATACACTTTGCAATTTATGGGGTCCATAGAACACGACGAAATAAGCGAAATCCAAGATTCTCCTTTCTATGGAGATGGAACCCAAATCTACCTGTTTTGCTTTGTTTAGATTTATTACACTTCGCTTGTCTTTTGGTGGGTGAATGAACACCGAAAGAAAAATCCAAGCTTATTCGTCCTCTTTCTATGGAGATGGAACCAAAACACCAATACCTGATTTGGGCTGAAAACAAACATTTCACTCTGCTATTTTTGGTTGAATGTGCCTTCCAGACCCAAGAACACCAAATTGAAATAAGCCTAATCAGAGCGTTGTTATCTTCCTTTTATGTAGATGGAACCCAAAACACCATTTTCCTTTGGTTGGGTATGATTCTGGTGCACACCCAAAAAACACCATGCGAATAGAAAAAATCCCAAACAAAGCTTATTCGTCTTCTTTCTACACATATGGAAGGGAAAAGACGGTGTTTTGTTATTTTGGTCTCATTACATACACTTTGCGATTTCTGGGTCGATGTGCATTTACACCAAAGAAAACGACTTGAAATAAGCGAAATCCAAGATTTTTATTTCTATGGAGATGGAACCCAAATCTACTTGTTTTGCTTTGTTTAGATTTATTAAACTTCGCTTGGCTATTTGTGGGTGAATGAACACCGAAAGAAAAATCCAAGCTTATTCGTCACCTTTCTATGGAGATGGAACCAAGACACCAATACTTGATTTGGGCTGAAAACAAACATTTCACTCTGCTATTTTTGGCTGAATGTGCCCTCCAAGCCCCAAAACACCAATTTTAAATAAGCCCAATGAGAGCGTGATTGTCTTCTTTTTATGCAATATGGAACCCAAAACACCGTTTTACTTCTGTTACGAGAGATTCTGGTGCGCACTCAAAAAACACATTTCAATGTGAATTGAAAGAAGCCGTATCAAACCTTATTTGTCTTCTTTCTACGCATATGGAAGCGAAAAGACGTTGTTTTGTTATTTTGGTATCATTGCATACACTTTGCAATTTATGGGGTCCATAGAACACGACGAAATAAGCGAAATCCAAGATTCTCCTTTCTATGGAGATGGAACCCAAATCTACCTGTTTTGCTTTGTTTAGATTTATTACACTTCGCTTGTCTTTTGGTGGGTGAATGAACACCGAAAGAAAAATCCAAGCTTATTCGTCCTCTTTCTATGGAGATGGAACCAAAACACCAATACTTGATTTGGGTCGAAAACAAACATTTCACTCTGTTCTTTTTGGCTGAATGTGCCTTCCAGACCCAAAAACACCAATTTTAAATAAGCCCAATGAGAGCGTGATTGTCTTCTTTTTATGCAATATGGAACCCAAAACACCGTTTTACTTCTGTTACGAGAGATTCTGGTGCGCACTCAAAAAACACATTTCAATGTGAATTGAAAGAAGCCGTATCAAACCTTATTTGTCTTCTTTCTACGCATATGGAAGCGAAAAGACGTTGTTTTGTTATTTTGGTCTCATTGCATACACTTTGCAATTTATGGGGTCCATAGAACACGACGAAATAAGCGAAATCCAAGATTCTTCTTTCTATGGAGATGGAACTCAAATCTACCTGTTTTGCTTTGTTTAGATTTATTACACTTCGCTTGTCTTTTGGTGGGTGAATGAACACCGAAAGAAAAATCCAAGCTTATTCGTCCTCTTTCTATGGAGATGGAACCAAAACACCAATACCTGATTTGGGCTGAAAACAAACATTTCACTCTGCTATTTTTGGTTGAATGTGCCTTCCAGACCCAAGAACACCAAATTGAAATAAGCCTAATCAGAGCGTTGTTATCTTCCTTTTATGTAGATGGAACCCAAAACACCATTTTCCTTTGGTTGGGTATGATTCTGGTGCACACCCAAAAAACACCATGCGAATAGAAAAAATCCCAAACAAAGCTTATTCGTCTTCTTTCTACACATATGGAAGGGAAAAGACGGTGTTTTGTTATTTTGGTCTCAATACATACACTTTGCGATTTCTGGGTCGATGTGCATTTACACCAAAGAAAACGACTTGAAATAAGCGAAATCCAAGATTTTTATTTCTATGGAGATGGAACCCAAATCTACTTGTTTTGCTTTGTTTAGATTTATTAAACTTCGCTTGGCTATTTGTGGGTGAATGAACACCGAAAGAAAAATCCAAGCTTATTCGTCACCTTTCTATGGAGATGGAACCAAGACACCAATACTTGATTTGGTCTGAAAACAAACATTTCACTCTGCTATTTTTGGCTGAATGTGCCTTCCAGACCCAAGAACACCAAATTGAAATAAGCCTAATCAGAGCGTTGTTATCTTTCTTTTATGTAGATGGAACCCAAAACACCATTTTCCTTTGGTTGGGTATGATTCTGGTGCACACCCAAAAAACACCATGCGAATAGAAAAGATCCCAAACAAAGCTTATTCGTCTTCTTTCTACACATATGGAAGGGAAAAGACGGTGTTTTGTTATTTTGCTCTCATTACATACACTTTGCGATTTCTGGGTCGATGTGCATTTACACCAAAGAAAACGACTTGAAATAAGCGAAATCCAAGATTCTTATTTCTATGGAGATGGAACCCAAATCTACCTGTTTTGCTTTGTTTAGATTTATTAAACTTCGCTTGGCTATTTGTGGGTGAATGAACACCGAAAGAAAAATCCAAGCTTATTCGTCCTCTTTCTATGGAGATGGAACCAAAACACCAATACTTGATTTGGGTCGAAAACAAACATTTCACTCTGTTCTTTTTGGCTGAATGTGCCTTCCAGACCCAAAAACACCAATTTTAAATAAGCCCAATGAGAGCGTGATTGTCTTCTTTTTATGCAATATGGAACCCAAAACACCGTTTTACTTCTGTTACGAGAGATTCTGGTGCGCACTCAAAAAACACATTTCAATGTGAATTGAAAGAAGCCGTATCAAACCTTATTTGTCTTCTTTCTACGCATAGGGAAGCGAAAAGACGTTGTTTTGTTATTTTGGTCTCATTGCATACACTTTGCAATTTATGGGGTCCATAGAACACGACGAAATAAGCGAAATCCAAGATTCTTCTATGGAGATGGAACTCAAATCTACCTGTTTTGCTTTGTTTAGATTTATTACACTTCGCTTGTCTTTTGGTGGGTGAATGAACACCGAAAGAAAAATCCAAGCTTATTCGTCCTCTTTCTATGGAGATGGAACCAAAACACCAATACCTGATTTGGGCTGAAAACAAACATTTCACTCTGCTATTTTTGGTTGAATGTGCCTTCCAGACCCAAGAACACCAAATTGAAATAAGCCTAATCAGAGCGTTGTTATCTTCCTTTTATGTAGATGGAACCCAAAACACCATTTTCCTTTGGTTGGGTATGATTCTGGTGCACACCCAAAAAACACCATGCGAATAGAAAAAATCCCAAACAAAGCTTATTCGTCTTCTTTCTACACATATGGAAGGGAAAAGACGGTGTTTTGTTATTTTGGTCTCAATACATACACTTTGCGATTTCTGGGTCGATGTGCATTTACACCAAAGAAAACGACTTGAAATAAGCGAAATC